>NC_063257.1:24459753-24596288 GCF_019578655.1 Ricinus communis | reverse complement strand
TTGCCCATGCCGTAAAAACAAATTTTAGGAATTTGACAAAAGATAATTATAAATAATCAATATACTTACTTGTTTCGGGTCTCAATATGCATGCATTGTGTCTTTATACTTGTTATTATGCTTTTCAGAGTGACACTGTGTCGATTAGGTTCGCTGGGAACTTCTATGTTGCTCGCGAGTGGTTTGATGAGCTGCCGGGCTTGATGTAGGCTTCGATTAGAGATACCGGGTCCCATCGGTTTGTTGCTACCTTTTCATCTGTCATAGGGAGGATCGATCACAGTTCAGTCTACACACTGCTCTAGAGGCAGATGGACACCACTCATACATTTCATACTCCGGTAGGTGAGTTGATCATATCTCCCATTTCTTTCTGTGCTATCACAGGGATAGAATTCACAGGTAACCCTATTCCCTTTAATGATGTTGTTCATTATCAGCGGTCCGATGTCCGGGACCAGTACATCATTGACTTGTTGGGGTTCTTACCGACAAGCAAAAACACTCATTGTTTGGCTTATTAGAGCATCCTTCTACATTATAAAGAGATTTTGTACCCAAGACTACTCGAGAGATTGACTAGATGGCTCGAGCCTTTCTAGTTTATCTCTTCGGTACCACTTTGTTTAGCAATTTAGAAAAATCGTTCAACATTCATTACTTGACTCCTTTGAGAGATTTGGATCGGGTCTCCTTCTTCAACTAAGGGTCTACAGCTTTTGCATATCTCTACTAGTAGATTGACATTACAGTTCGTGGGAGTAAGAGGCTCTACGGCTTTTGGCACGTCTTACACGTAAGCTCTATTTATTTCTTCTTTATTTTAGCTTTCTTATGTTTGCATGTGAGCTGGCATCTTTTTGGACTTGCATGTCTGGGGTTTTGAGATCGGGTTACTTGTAGTCTCTTAGCCTATCAACATGTCTCGTGCTTTCCCTCGCCTGAGCAGTTGGGCTCGAGTTGCAGTGTCTTGCTGGAGTGGATGCAAGTCCATATGCATCACATGTGGATCAACTCTCTGACTTGGGATAAGGTAAGATAAATGTAACGCCTGCATTTTCTCATCATCCATGTTATGTGCATTTACATTTAATCATTGGGCATATGATGGTATATCAATGATATTTTTATTTTATGAGAACAGATATATATTAATTATAAGTAGAGAATAAGAAGCATGATATTAGATTATTAATTTAGATAAGTTGATTAAGTACTTGGGTTATGTGTATTAAGCCTTAAGACTTAATTGAACCAATAGTTGAAGGTTGGGTAAATAGATTGGACTTAAAAGATACAATTAAAAGTTAGTACCTATATATGGTTAGTAAGAATTAATTTAGGGTGATAAAAATAGTTTAGAAGGTGGTGGCATTAAGAGAGGAATATTGGAAATTGGAACCATGAGCAAGCTCATTTTACCTCTTCATTTCTCTAAAATTCGTAAATGGCCAAAAATCACAAAATTTGGAATAAGAAAGAGGAGTGGAATACCTAGAAAAACTTAAGATTAAGATAGGATTTTGCCAACTATTGAAGGAGCCAAGCTAAAGCTAAAGGATTTAAGCATATTAGCAACCCAAAAGCTGAAATTGGTAAGTTGTTACTTGAGTGTTGAGTGTTATTAATTTTTCATTAGGGTTCTTGATTACAAATTGGAAAAACTTCATTTGATGCTCTCATTGATTAATTAAAGGTCTGATTATCATGAATTAGTAGAGTATTGAATGATTGCATAAAGATTAAGCTTGATTTAAGTTTAAGTATGTTAAGATAGAAAACTGTCAAAATTCCAGCAACCTTGATGTTCTGTATTTTAGGCATAACATGGGTTATATAAGTCCAAATTAAGCTTAATTGGTGTCTATGGAAATTTTAAAGAGTCCTCTATAACTTTGTAGTTTTGTGATTTTGCTATGTTTGCCGTTTTGGTTGCTTAAATTGAGCAAACAGATTGCTGCTCGGGTACAACTAGCTGTATGACCCTTGCTCAGTAATTTGAAAATAATTAAATCTATAGAAGTCGGAATTGAGTAATTCTTCTTGGAGATAAAAATAGACGCATAAATGGATATGTCTATTTAATATGAGATTTTTTTATTAAGCCAATTTTGCCCAGCAATAAATATACCTTGGTACTAAATTCTGTCTAGAAAACAGAAATGTTGGAGATTAGTTTTATGCAATTTATTGATGTTAATTTGAGTTAAATTGGTATTTAACTAGATGGGAAATGTTTATAGGATATTAAAACAATAATTGAGAGTCTTAGAGGAAGAGTTAATATGAATTAGAGAGGGAATGATCTTGTAATGCATTAGAACTAGCATTTACATGAATATTTGGAATATGCATGAAATGTGAATTGATGAATGTGTTGACAGGTACTCAAAGGCCTGGAAAGGAAGTTGTGGAGAAAGGAGGTTCTTATATGCTAAAGGAATAAGTGTATTTTGAGTAAGTAAATAGTTAATATTTGCTATGTCCATATATTTAATCAAATGTTCTACGAATGGTTGTGTTTGCTTAATATTGTGTTGTGTTTGAATGAATGAGATGGAAATGATTGGTGTTGAGTGGAACAATTGTTATTGCTTGAATATGATATAAGTGAAATGATTGAATTGTGATGTTAAGTGCATATGTGCATGTGAATGGTGGATTCCCTGAAAAAAAATATATCTATATATAAAGCCTTGGGAGGCTAAAGCCTAGAGGCTATAAAAGTGTATGAGGATGAGGCGAGCAGCTTTACGTAAAAGGATAGGTGAGGATGAGGCGAGCAGCACATTAAAGGGGATCCACAAGTCGTGAGAACTAACCATAATTATTGAATTGTATTTCTTCTATGATGGTTGTACTGAATTGAGTAGAATGGTATGAATTTATACCTAAACTATGAATCATGGTAAGTTATGTGATTGGGTGGAAATTGTATTAAGTGTATGTGATATAGATTATGTTGATTATTTATTTACCGAAATGGAGGCTCACCCTCTCCAAAATTTTTCTTCTCAGGTTTGTAAATAGTAGTGCATCCGTTGGTTGTATCCAAGTCTAGCTTTTTAGCGCTCACAGTTGGGCCAGTTTTGTGAAGTCTCCTCCGATGCATTTTTGTATGCGCTATGTGATATATATGGAAGTATGCCTTATAAGGCATAAGAAGATGTTTGTAATACTTGTTAAATGATGTTTAAGTATAATCATATGTTTATATGTTAATAACCTTGTGTCTGGATTCTTAACAACCTACATATTGACCTATCTACCTGTAGTATATATTCTACGACGCTTGTATGCTTCCTGGCTAATGTTTATTGGATAGCATGTGATGGGGGTGTTACATTTTAGATACCATTTTAGTGGTATCAGAGCAGGGATTAGATTCATTGGGAGTAGATTCATGTTGCACATCATTAAGCATATGACATATGTTCTTTGAACTTGACTGAGTATTTGCATTTCATATATATAGATGGAGAGACAAGGAGAACACGAACGGCCCGGATAAGTCATTAGAGTCCGTGCATGGTCATCAAAATGCATCCGAACATGATCAACATGATGAGCATGAGTTACATTCTGAAAATGTTGCACAATCGAATGTACAAAATGTTATGGAACAGTTTATGGATTTTCTGATGCAATGGGCAGCTCAACAACAAGCACCGGCACCTAAGACTCAACAACAAGAGGCTGTGATAGATAAGAATTATGAAAGGGTTAGGAAACAAGGTACTAATGTTTTCGTGGTACTACCGATCCCTACCGAGGTCAAGAATGGTTACGAAATACGGAAAGGGTGTTGGATGATTTAATTGCACATCGGAACAAAGGCTTCTATATGTAGTGTCTTTAATAGAAAAGATGCACTTGATTGGTGGGAAACAGTTTTAAGAAGCAAAGATCGACTAATGACTTTGACTTGGAATGATTTCGAGAGAATTTGCCGAGAAGTATACTCCGAAATTTATGAGACAGAAAGAAGCTTGAATTTCTTCAACAAACAAAGAATATGTCAGCTGCAGAGTATGAAGTTCAATTTGTGAGATTATCTAAATATGGTCGAGTCTGTTCATCGCTGACATGCAGAGCAGAGATTGCCAAATGGCATCACAATAAATTCATGCTGCCCACCTGTTCAACGCCGCCCTGGCACAGATTCTCACCCGGAGTTGCATAACCGATCTAAATCATTTGGGAGAACAGCCGACCTTTCGCTTGCAACGGATATTATTTCATCGCATCCTATTCAATTGCCTAATCAATACATAATCGCATACCACCATCCTTCTTTCACATCGGTGCCTGGTGCGTAGGATGAAACCTATAGTAACCACTGCTTTAATTCTCAATTCTCGCCTCCGTACGGCGGAAGAAATAGGTGCGCACTGTGATGATGTCAACTAAATCAACTCTCGATCTGGTGCAAACCAGGCAATCAGGTTCTTCGATTCGAACGAATAGCCCACCCCCGATCGACCTAGTAGCCCTAAAACCACCACAGCACATCCATTTTATTCCACTGAAAAGGTTTCACCCTCACCACAGCCCTTCGCTTACTAACAGATGATTGCCCAACCATCCCCAAATAACATCAACCTAAGATAACATCAACCGATGCTGACGCCCATCCATCATTGCTGCGATCCACCATGATTTCACGGCCCTGAAACAGCACAGATCACGGGCACCCAACGCCCCAGCGTACGAACACGCGCAAAATCATGTGAGAATGAATCATGAATGAAAGTATACGAATAATTTCAAAAGGCAATGCTTCATTTCTAGTAGTAGAAAATACTCTAGCTTGTGCTTGTGGTTGACCAACTGCTCCGATGGTGTTGCTGAAATAGTTAAACCTCCTCTGCCACCTCTTCCCTCTCAACCAATATTTTCACCAACACTACTCCGACCCACTATATAAGATTCTCCAAAGATTATTTATTCTCATAGGAAAATCTCTAGAATAATGTCCCGGCCTACTACAAGTAAAACATACCATCGGTCTAGGTCCCCAACATTCTCCAAAGATGTCTCCGCTGAAGAAGATCATTAGTACTTATAGTAATCCTCCAAGATGACTAGTATTTCTTCGCCCGTAGGCTCTAATTCACAGAGGAGTAGTTATCGTGGATGAGGGTTTGGTGGTCACCTAGTAGATCCTCCACATAGCATCTTATAATAGAGGTGGATACAATTCATCCGGGACTTGAGGGAGGACAAGTTTCAGCCAAGAGGGTTTGTTCCCGCTTGTCCCACGCAACAGGAGACATACCGGAGAATGTTGGGGACCCAGACTAGTAGTATGTTTTACTTGTAGTAGGCCGGACATTATTCTAGAGATTGTCCTATGAGAAGAAATAATGCCGGAGAATCTTATACAGCGGGTCGGTAGTGTTGGTGAAAATATTCCGATTGGTTCAGTGAGGCGAGGAAGAGGTGGCAGAGGAGGTTTAACTATTTTAGCAACACCATCGTAATAAAGATTGGTCAACCACAAGCACAAGCTAGAGTATTTGCTACTACTAGAAATGAAGCATTTGTAGCACCCGAAATTGTTATCGTATACTTTCTATTCATGATTCCGATGCACATGTTCTTATTGATCCCGGATCCACATGTTCATTCATATCACATGATTTTGCATCGCATGTTCATGCTAATATAGAGGCATTAGGTTATGATATATATGTATCTATGCCTCACGGGGGTATTATCACAGAAATACGATAGTGAGATCATGTCCCTGTAGTAGTAGATAGTGTCAAACTACATGCGATTTGGTTGTTATTAATCTTAGAGAGTTTGATGTTATTTTGGGGATGGATTGGTTGTCAAGAAATCATGCTATTGTTGATTGTAAAACGAAGGAAGTGGCTATGGAAATACAAGGAGAAATGAAAATAGTAATGGTGGGTGAAAGGAAGACAATTCCTAATTGTTTGATTTCAAAGTGATTGTGTGTCGCTTAATTAAAAATGGATGTGAAGCATATCTAATTAGTTTTATAGATACTACTAAGGTCACCCAGGGTATTAGACATTTCAAGTGGTCAAAGAATTTCCTAACATATTCTTAGATGATTTGCCTGGTTTGCCACCAAATCGAGAGGTTGATTTTGAGATTCACATCATCCCTGGTACTGCACCTATTTCCATTGCACCATACAGAATTGCTCCATTGGAATTGAAAGAATTAAAGAACTAATTAGAAGAGTTACTTGATAAAGGTTTCATCGTGCCAAGTACTTCACCTTGGGAGCACCCGCCTGTTTGTGAAGAAAAAGGATGGTAGTATGCGATTATGTATTGATTATAGGCAATTGAATAGGATTACGTTGAAGAATAAATATCCATTGCCGAGAATTGATGATTTGCTTGATCAGTTAAAAGGTGCAACTGTGTTCTCTAAAATTGATTTAAGATCAAAGTTATTGGCAACTCCGGTCAAGAGAAATCTATTGCCAAGACAAAGATTCGCACAAGGTATGGGCACTATGAATTTATCAGGATGCCATTTGGTTTAACAAATGCTCCTGCCGCTTTTATGTCACCGATGAACAAGACTTTCCAGCCATATTTAGATCACTTTGTTATCAGGTTCATTGATGATATTCGATTTACTCTAGAAGCCCGGAAGAGCATGAACAACACTTGAGAATTGTTTTACAGATTTTGAGGGAAAAATAGTTGTACGCAAAATTCAACAAATGCGAGTTTTGGATGGAGGAAATTGCATTCTTAGGGCATATTATTTCTAAACATGGAGTGCAACTAGATTCATCAAAGATTAAAGCAATTATTGAATGGGAACCGCCTAGAAATGTTTCTGAAGTTCGAAGTTTTCTTGGGTTAGCTGGCTATTATAGAAGATTTGTAAAAGATTTTTCAATTATTGTTAAGCCTCTAACAGCTTTGTTAAAGAAGAATGTGCCATTCCAGTGGACGGAGTTATGTGATCAAAATTTTCAAGAGTTGAAGAAAAGGCTTACTACTACACCGATACTCGCATTGCCATCTGAAAATGGAGGTTATGTTGTATATACTGATGCTTCTAGGCAAGGACTTGGATGTGTCTTAATGCAGCATGGGAAGGTTATAGCTTATGCTTCAAGACAATTACGACCTCATGAGCTGAATTATCCTACGCATGATCTTGAATTAGCAGCTATTGTACATGCATTGAAGATATGGCGACATTATTTATACGGGGAGACATTTCAGATATTTACTAATCATAAGAGTTTGAAATATATCCCTACGCAAAAAGAGTTGAATCTGAGACAACGAAGATGGATTGAGCTTCTGAAGGATTATGATTGCACTATTGATTATCATCCTGGAAAAGCAAATGTTGTTGCTGATGCTTTAAGTAGAAGTCAAGTGGAAAATTTTTCAAGTATGATTTGTTACAATGTGGAATATTTAGTTGCACTTAGAGCTATGGATGTGAAGTTTTATGTTTATGACGATGATCTGTTAGCCACATTACAAGTAAAGCCTTTGATTGGAGATAAAATTAAAGACACACAGTGTGAAGATTCTTATTTGCAAAGGATGAAGGGTAGAGTACAAGAAGGAAAGAATACACAATTTGTGTTGAAAGATGATGGTGTGTTATTGAATAGAAATCGTGTATGTGTACCTGATGTAGGGGATTTGAGAAAGGAAATCATGCATGAAGCGCACTATGCACCTTATGCAATGCATCCTGGAAGTACCAAAATGTACAAAAATTTGAAGCCTTATTATTGGTGGCCGACAATGAAGAAGGATGTGGCAGAATTTGTGAGTAAGTGTTTGACATGTCAGCAAGTGAAAGGAGAGCACCAGGATTTTGTTTTGGGATTGCCGCGTACATTTAACAAGCATGATGCTATTTGGGTAATTGTTGATCGACTTACTAAATGTGCTCATTTCTTACCTGTGAAGCAAACAGATTCACTTGATAAACTTGTTGAATTATATATTTCTGAGATTGTTAGATTGCATGGTGTGCCTATATCTATTGTATCAGATAGGGATCCCAGATTTACTTCTCGTTTCTGGGAGAGTTTGCAGAAAGCATATGGTACTAAGCTTCATTTCAGTACAGCTTTTCATCCTCAAACAGATGGGCAATCAGAAAGAACTATTCAGACATTAGAAGATATGATGAGGGCTTGCACACTTGAGTTCAAGGGTAATCGGGATGATTACATACCACGGATGGAATTTATGATAACAATGCTTTTCATTCTAGTATCGGTATGGCTCCTTATGAAGCTTTGTATGGGAGGAAATGTAGAAGTCCAGTATGCTGGGATGTTGAAGGTTTAAGACAGCTTGAACGTCCAGAATTGGTACAAGAAACAGTGGATAAAATAAAGATAGTTAAAAAGAATTTGAAAGTAGCACAGGACACACAAAAGAGTTATGCTGATTTGCATCGAAGGGAAATGGAATATATTATGGGTGATAAAGTTTTCTTGCGGGTATCACCATGGAAAGGAATAATAAGGTTTGGAAAACAAGGGAAATTGAGTCCGAGGTATGTAGGACCTTATGAAATTATTGAAAGAGTTGGACCATTGGCTTATAGGTTAGCATTACCTACAGAGTTGTCTTCTATTCATGATGTTTTTCACGTTTCTATGTTGAGGCGATATAGATCAGATCCTAGTCATATCATTCCAGAGCCAGAGATAGAAATCACAGAAAAGTTGACATATGTGGAAGAATCGAAAGAAATTCTTGATCGAAGGGTTAAGAAATTGAGAAATAAAGACATTCCTATGGTCAAAATTAAGTGGAGTCATCATTCACCAAGAGAAGCAACTTGGGAAGTAGAAGAGCATATGAGATGAAGTATCCGTGATCTATTCCATTGTAATGTTGGTGAGTTGTTAAAATTTCGGGGACGAAATTTCTTAAGGAAGGGAGAGTTGTAACGCCTGCATTTTTCTCATCATCCATGTTATGTGCATTTACATTTAATCATTGGGCATATGATGGTATATCAATGATATTTTTATTTTATGAGAACAGATATATATTAATTATAAGTAGAGAATAAGAAGCATGATATTAGATTATTAATTTAGATAAGTTGATTAAGTACTTGGGTTATGTGTATTAAGCCTTAAGACTTAATTGAACCAATAGTTGAAGGTTGGGTAAATAGATTGGACTTAAAAGATACAATTAAAAGTTAGTACCTATAAGACTTAATTGAACCAATAGTTGAAGGTTGGGTAAATAGATTGGACTTAAAAGATACAATTAAAAGTTAGTACCTATATATGGTTAGTAAGAATTAATTTAGGGTGATAAAAATAGTTTAGTAGGTGGTGGCATTAAGAGAGGAATATTGGAAATTGGAACCATGAGCAAGCCCATTTTACCTCTTCATTTCTCTAAAATTCGTACATGGCCAAAAAACACAAAATTTGGAATAAGAGAGAGGAGTGGAATACCTAGAAAAACTTAAGATTAAGATAGGATTTTGCCAACTATTGAAGGAGCCAAGCTAAAGCTAAAGGATTTAAGCATATTAGCAACCCAAAAGCTGAAATTGGTAAGTTGTTACTTGAGTGTTATTAATTTGTCATTAGGGTTCTTGATTACAAATTGGAAAAACTTCATTTGATGCTCTCATTGATTAATTAAAGGTCTGATTATCATGAATTAGTAGAGTATTGAATGATTGCATAAAGATTAAGCGTGATTTAAGTTTAAGTATGTTAAGATAGAAAACTGTCAAAATTCCAGCAACCTTGATGTTCTGTATTTTAGGCATAACATGGGTTATATAAGTCCAAATTAAGCTTAATTGGTGTCCATGAAAATTTTAAAAAGTCCTCTATAACTTTGTAGTTTGTGATTTTACTATTTTTGCCTTTTTGGTTGCTTAAATTGAGCAAACAGATTTCTGCTCGGGTACAACTAGCTGTATGACCCTTGCTCAGTAATTTGAAAATAATTAAATCTATAGAAGTCGGAATTGAGTAATTCTTCTTGGAGATGAAACTAGACGCATAAATGGATATGTCTATTTAATATGAGATTTTTGTATTAAGCCAATTTTTCCCAGCAATAAATATACCTTGGTACTAAATTCTGTCTAGAAAACAGAAATGTTGGAGATTAGTTTTATGCAATTTATTGATGTTAATTTGAGTTAAATTGGTATTTAACTAGATGGGAAATGTTTATAGGATATTAAAACAATAATTGAGAGTCTTAGAGGAAGAGTTAATATGAATTAGAGAGGGGATGATCTTGTAATGCATTAGAACTAGCATTTACATGAATATTTGGAATATGCATGAAATGTGAATTGATGAATGTGTTGAAGGTGTACTCAAAGGCCTGGAAAGGAAGTTGTGGAGAAAGGAGGTTCTTATATGCTAAAGGAATAAGTGTATTTTGAGTAAGTAAATAGTTAATATTTGCTATATCTATATATTTAATCAAATGTTCTACGAATGGTTGTGTTTGCTTAATATTGTGTTGTGATTGAATGATTGAGATGGAAATGATTGGTGTTGAGTGGAACAATTGTTATTGCTTGAATATGATATAAGTGAAATGATTGAATTGTGATGTTAAGTGCATATGTGCATGTGAATGGTGGATTCCCCTGTGAAAAAAAAATATATCTATATATAAAGCCTTGGGAGGCTAAAGCCTAGAGAGGCTATAAAAGTGTATTATGTGAGGATGAGGCGGAGCAGCTTACGTGTGCGATAGGTGAGGATGAGGCGGAGCAGCACATTAAAGGGGATCCACAAGCCGTGAGAACTAACCATAATTGTTGAATTGTATTTCTTCTATGATGGTTGTACTGAATTGAGTAGAATGGTATGAATTTATACCTAAACTATGAATCATTGTAAGTTATGTGATTGGGTGGAAATTGTATTAAGTGTATGTGATATAGATTATGTTGATTATTTATTTCGAGCTGGAGGCTCACCCTCTCCAAAATTTTTCTTCTCAGGTTTGTAAATAGTAGTGCATCCGTTGGTTGTATCCAAGTCTAGCTTTTAGCGCTCGAGTTGGGCCGTTTTGTGAAGTCTCCTCCCGATGCATTTTTGTATGCAGTTATGTGATATATATGGAAGTATGCCTTATAAGGCATAAGAAGATGTTTGTAATACTTGTTAAATTATGTTTAAGTATAATCATATGTTTATATGTTAATAACCTTGTGTCTGGATTCTTAACAACCTACATATTGACCTATCTACCTGTAGTATATATTCTACGACGCTTGTATGCTTCCTGGCTAATGTTTATTGGATAGCATGTGATGGGGGTGTTACAATAAAACTCATTAGTTGTATTGTATTTTACAAATTTTAGTTACTTACCTCTACAATTTGCAGATTCATAGCAACTTGCTCGGTGAGCGCCGTCATTGAGATCCCTATATGCTCTCTGTTGTGGACCTTAAGCATAGGAGTTCCTTTTGGCTAGCCCCGCTTTTCGGACTTGGTATTTAGGCGAGAGGACTTACGGTTGGGAGAGGGGGCCTAGTAGACGCCGAGTTCCTTTGTCTCTCCCTCTTTCTATACTCTAGACGGTTGATCTTGTTGGCAAGGAGCTGGCATTGAGTCTATAGGGATATACGACAATCTTACCATCTAGTCCCAGAACATAAAGTATACCTCATTTCTTCCCTAGCTGTTAGGGCCCGTGCCTTTAGACGACGACACTATGGCTCAGGTTCTTTCCTAACTATTTTGACAAGTTTTACTTTTCTTTCTTTTGCTTAGTTGTTTACTTAGATGTTTTATTATAGTTCATTCTTCGTGCACCTTCAGTTCCTGAACCGACAGAGGGGTGGTCCGCTGGTCGTTCTAGGCTCTCCCACATATCAAGCTCCTTAGTAGGCACTGCATTTAAGGTGCCTCCTATAATGGTGTCAAACGTGACCTCGAGGAGTGTTCCTTCTCTCCCATATCCAATGTATCCTATTAGAGCCTTTCCGGTGCCATAGCCCATCGGCTTGGCATGGAGCATTGCCTTCCTCTGGAGTTTACTCCGAGTACTTTCACACATGTGAGTCATACTCTTTTTGATACTTTGCATATTCTCCTTTTTCCTGAAATTTTAGTAGTACAAGTATTCATTTAGGTTCAGAGAGATCAGTTCGAGCACGTACATCGGCTGGTCGGAGCTACAATGAGGCAATTATTCGTCCTTGGCGAGGACTGGCAGGTAAGAACCAAAATAGATTATAAAATGTAAGATGCATGCATGTATGTATGTATGAAATACAAAAGCTAACTCCTTTGGGTTTTCTTCAGAGGGATCACAAGAGCATGCAAGGGCAGGTAAATGACTGCTAGCACTAGATCGATGCTAATCAATACAGGATCGACACTCTGACATTCCAATTATCCACTCTATGGACTCAAGGGATGGACACTGACTTCGATAAAGGGATGAGGGATTTTGGAGAGGGCCATGACTTTTTATTTTAGTTGCCTTTTCTTGTATTTTCTTTCTTTCGGCTACTTTTTGTATAACTTCAACTTTTGAGAAATAAATTCTGTATTTTGATGTTTAAATCCATGCTTGATTTGCCTAATTATCATATATTTTGGACAAAACACATGATCGGAGCTCGATAAAATGTCTAAAAAGCTGAGAGAACTCGAAAAACCAAGCGATGACATCACACAGCCGAATCGGCTATGTGCTCAGCTAATTCGGCTCTGCGTACAGCCGATCGGTTGTATGCTTAGCCGATTTAGCACTGTAGTAGCAAAGTCTGAATAAAATACTAGTTTTTTACCTTTAAATATGCGTGCAGCTCTCACACTTCCCCATACATGGTTAATACATCTAAAATTGAAAAACCATGACTCAAAAAAGCGTAAAAACCCTCCAAACTCTCCTCATCCAACTGGTGATGAATAGATTAAACTTGGGAAATTCCACATTTCCTCCTTCAAAGCCATGCAACATACCAAACTTGATTATGGATTTCTTCATTCTGCAATTAACTTTTGGTGTCCAAGAGATCATGTTTTCTAATTCAATGGGCAAAAGCTATCTCCTATAGTTGAAGTGTTCTCTGCTATTCTTGGAGGCCTCATGGATTTTACTTATCCGATTACTTTGTCAAGGCTTGATGCTCCTTTTCTTGATAAACTAGTGGAGCTATTCAATATGTCCTCTACTGAAGTACTTTCCTATTCTGTTGGTGAATACAATATCCTTATTTCTTTGATTTCTTGCTGTGAGAAGAAGGAAAGAGGAATGCCTGCTTTGGTCTGGATGCTAAGCTTTTGTCTCTATGCCCAATTCCTACTGATTTCTCCCCAAGGAAGGGGAGATATCAGAATTGCTGGCATCATATCAAGTAGAGCATGGAGTAGTTCTAGTTCTAGTCATTCTAGCTAAAACCATTATTGGTTTGGACATGTACAAAACTCATCAATGGTTTGGTGGTAGCCTTATCCTCCTGCAGGTATGCAACCAACTCTTTTTTTCTTTTTATTATTTTTGCCTAGTCGCCTTTTCGGATTTTCAACTTACCAGACTTTATTTTTGCCTAAGCTGCCCTTTGCGGGTTTTCAACTTAGCTTTTTTTATTATTTGCTTTTCCTTTTTCTTTCTTTCTTTTTGCAGACTTGGCTGCATGAGAAGCTTCAAATACTAATCATCCCAAGGGACATCAATCAATACAAGCCGAAGCATGTGCAAGTTTGATCCATTACTACCCCATAGGACCATGAGGGATGGATTTCTTGGATGAAGAGCATTGCGGACCCACTTATCTGCTAGACTTGCCCTTGGTGGAGAATCAAGTATGTCATGCTCATGGTGTACAGTGATTGCATACCTTTACCTGGATTACAGGCATCCACCTTCTATACACCTACGAGGCTTTGCCAACAGTACAGGCAAAAGCAACAAATTCTGGAATTTCCTCTTGAATTGGAAGACTTTTCCACTGAGATAAGAGTTTTTGGACAAGTTGTAGAGACTCTGGAACTGCCAAGAGATATAGTGAAATTTTGATTCTGAAAGCGATCTGGCTACAAATGACAGCTTCAAAGCCTGGGTTCACTTCAGATTACTCCTTCTTTTAGATTGGCAAGAGGACTCATGAGCCAGATGTTAAATCTAGGAATGCAGGAGCAAAGAGAGGAAGAAGATAAAATATGCTTCTTTTCCATATCTCATTTATTTTGCCTAGGACTTTAGCTTAGTTTTCACTTTTAGGTAGTGTGTAGAGTAATATACAAACATATATATGTTTGATAGAAATTCTAAACAATTTATTCATTTATTAAAGGCCATTGATAAAACTCCTGCCATCAGCCAGTCTTTTAAGATTTTTCAACTGATGATTTTCTCTCTTATTGCCCTGATTTTTGCTTGACCAACCTTTTCAGATTTTCCAATCATCAGGCTATTTATTCTATTATTATTTGTTTTCATACATAGTATTTCTTGAGACGATCCATATTAATAGTCTTAGAGAACTCATTCCCTTCCAAGTCTGAGATCTTAGCAGCACCTTTAGACAAAATCTTCCTCACCAAGTACGGGCCTTCCTTGGGTCCAATGCAGTAGATCTGGTGTGTTTCAACACTAAGTCACCAGCTCTAATTTTTATTGGCTTTACTTTCTTATTGAATGTCCTAACTATCCATTTCTGATATAATTGCATATGGTATAGAGCTTTTATCCTTTTTTTGTTGATTAGAGCCAACTGCTAGTATATCTATTTGACCCACCGATATTTCAGTATTTCAGCCTCTAATACAACTATACAAAGATTTCAGTTCTAACTCAACTAGTAATACTACTTTAGTCCCATAAATCATAGAATATGGAGTATGTCCCGTCGATAAAGATTTTAGTTATTCGCTATCCCCAAAGTGCAAACGGTAATCATAATAACCAATCCTTGTGATTCCATACCATTTTCGAGAGGATTTTCTTTAAGTTCTTGTTGGTTGCTTCTACCGTTCCATTCCTGAGGTCTGTACGGGGAAGACCTGTGATGTTCGATCTTATATTCCACTAACAGGTATAGTGTTTGCCCTAAACTACACATTGTTATCTGTCAAAATGTGATGCGAGACCTCATACCTGCAAATCAAGTTCCTCTTTGTAAACTTAGTCATTTGCCTTGCCCTCACACTAGTGATGACTCGGCTTCAACCCACATGGAGAAGTAGTCGATTGCCACGACCATGAATTTATGACTGTTCAAAAGAGGCTTTATCTCTCTAATAATGTCAATTCTCCAAGCTGTAAAAGGCCACGGAGATGTCAAGTTGTGAAGTTCGATTGGGGGTACGTGACTCGGGTCACTATAGAGCTGACACTCACAACATTTCCCTACCAAAGCTATACAATCTTTTTCCATTATCAACCAGTAATAACCTTGACACACAATCGTCTTGGTTAACACTGTGCCGTTCATGTGAGGCTCGCACACCCCTTTGTGTATCTACTCCATTACAGCCTGCGATTCTGCTTTAGTAACACACCGGAGCTAGACACCCAAAGCCATCCTTCTATACTACATTGTTTTATGGCTGATGTAGTTTCGAGCCTGAATCCACAATGTATACTTTTCTTTCGCAGTTGCTTCCTCTGGATATCCCATGTCTTCTACAACTATTTTCAGATCGTAAAACCAAGGATTCTCTTCTAGTCCCATTTGGACTTGCGTTATTCGGTCTCCATGATAACATGGGGCACCTAATTTCATAATCACTAATGCCTTTATTAGAAGTTGTGAGGGATTTTCCCACATAGATAAAAGGGTAGTGAATGCATCTGTCATCCAATTTTCATCTCGTGGTAAGTGTATAAATGAACACTTTGAGAAGTTACAAACCAAAGTCTTGAGATAGCTGACATATGGCTTTAACCTCTTTTCTTTTACTTTCCACTCTTCAATGGCTTATTCGATTAACAACATGGAGTCCCTGTAGACCATCAACTGCTTTTCTCTTGCTACCACGACCACTTCTAATCCAAATAAACATGCTTCATACTCTACCATATTATGTATCACTTTTTAAAGTCTATCTCTTGGCTATTGGGAGAATTTCTCCTTTTTGCGTGATTAGAACTGCTCCTAACCCTACACCTCTCGCATTCACTACTCCATCAAAGTACATCTTCCACTCTTCAATCTCGATTGCCCCTATATTTTCTTCAGGGAACTCTAGATCCCAAGGGTTGTTTCCCTCAATTGCATTATGAGCTAAGAATTCTGCTACAGTGATGTATGCTATCTGTGTTAGCTACAATCTAAGGCAGTGTACCTATCGATGCAGTGTAGCACTAATGGCGAGTATCAAGGTCGTATTCCTCAGGAAAGTGAAAGCCCAGAGTTACTCCTTTGTTCTTTGTTATATTAACCTAAAATAAATGATGAATAATTTATTTTACTAACTAATAGCTACAAGCTAAGTTCTAAGGGAGATGCAGGAGTAATTGATAGCTAAAATAACCAAGACAAGAAAGCAAACCCAAAGGGAACCTAAACTAGTTGGCAATCAAACAAAAGATAAAGGATTGGTGAGTCTAATTATGCTACCCGTGGATGAATTCTTAACCGAATTCGGTTTCTCTCTCGGGATAACCGAATTCCTAAACCTAATAACCTAAAGTTGGAATCTCTTCCTAACGATTGATTCTTAAATTAGCATTAAGCTTTAATCCGCCTCTATTAAGCTTTGTTAATTCTTAATTCGGCTAGTTAATTATCCTTATCTCTAAGCGATTATTAACCAGTTCTTGCTATTCAAAATTCCAATTGCCAAATGGACTTCTCAATCACACAAAGCAATCTAAACACACAATTCACAACGTCTCATGAATGATGCATTATCTTATTAATACTGAAAGCAAGAAGAATACAAAACTAATCCAAACAATCCAACAATATAATACTAAGCCAACATAGTAAAGAATCCCAATGGATTTAATCAATCTAGCTAATCATGTTCATTATCAAAATACACAAGAATTCAATTACAACAATGAGCAAAGGTAGAGAAAACCCGATTACACCCTTGGATGAGAGTAAACAGCCCCAAATCCTTTTGCTCTAATTGAATCGATTCTTGTTCCTCTTTCTCGATTTGAAAACCAATCAACGAACCTCGCCCAATCTTTGATCTTTGAAGGGAATCCGATTAAAACCTTGATCCAAGTCTCCTTTTCCCTTGATTTCAGCTCAGAAAACCATTAGGGAGAGAAAAGTTAGGGTTTGGGACGTTCTCCCCTACTCTCCTTCTTTCCTCTCTTCTTTCTTTTAATTAATTCCCTCTGTCGCCTCCAACACGGCCGTGTTAATTCCCGTGTTCCCAACAAGGGCTGTGTTCATGCCCGTGTTACTCTCTGTGGCCGTGCTCCCTAAAAACTTCTTTTTCTTTGATGTTTGATGCACCAACACGTCTGTTGAAACCAACACGACCATGTTCAGCTTTCTCGTGCGCATACTTAGCTTGTTTCGGCAGCTTTGACGTCCAATTATGCTCCAATTCTTCCCTTTATCATTCTTTGACTTCTTTTAGACCTAATGCACACAAACAGATGCATAGGGTGAGTGTTGGGACCAATTCACATCCAAATGTCCATAAAATCAATCTTAAAAACCCCATTTAGATGTGTGTATTTTACGCACATCATACAGCCCTACCTTTAACTATGTTTCTGGTGACATACTCGATGTTGAATTCTATTAAGAGCACTAACCATCTAGCCAGCTTTCCAATAAGAGTAAGAGCTTCGAACAAATACTTCAGCGGGTCTATTTTTAAAATTGCATACACCCTATAAGATTGGAAATAGTGTCTCAATTTCCTTGTAGCCCATATCAAGGCCAAACATATATTCTCCACGAGGTTATACTTTGTCTCATAAGGCAATAACTTCTTATTGAGATAATAAACTGCATGCTCCACGTCATTAGGCCTACACCACGCTACCATTGCCCCATGGCATCCTCTTCCAAGGCTAAGTACAGAATCAATGGCTTACCATTCTTCAGCGGTTTTAATACCGGAGGCTTCAGCAAATACTCTTTAATTCTATCAAAGGCTTTCTAATAGTGCTCATCCCACATAACGGGTTGGTATTTCCTCAAAAGCTTGAAGATGGGATCACAAACCATTGTGAGATTGAAAATGAACTTGTTGATGTACTACATATGTCCTAGAATCCTTTGACTTCTTTCTTTGTCTTTGGCGTTGGCATCTCTTGAATAGCTTTTACATTATTTGGATCGATCTATATTCCCTATCGACTCACTACTAGTAGCTTCCCCGACGTTAGTTCGAATATGCTCTTCTTCGAATTGAGCCTTAAGTTATACCTTTCCACTCGTCCTAAAAACTTATCAGAGCCTAGAAATTTCGTTTCCTTGTTTCTGATTTTACCATCATACTATGTACATAAACCTCTATCTCCTTGTGCGTCATGTCGTGAAACAAGGTAGTGGATGCTCTCTAATAAGTTTCCCTTTGAATTCTTTAGTCCAAAAGGAATAACCTTGTAGTAGTATGTACCCCATTTGGTGATGAACATCATCATCATCTCATCCAGTACTGCCATCATAATTTGATTGTACCTAGAGAATCCATCAATAAAGGAATACATTAAATTTGAAGCAGCACTGTCGACTATCACTTCTATGTGAGGAAGGGGAAAATTGTCCTAAGGGCATGCGTTGTTTAGGTCCCAATAATCTACACACATCCTAACCTTACCATCCTTCTTCGAGGCTGGGATGATATTCGCCAACCATTCAGCATAGTCGACTACATCAAGAAAATTATCCTTTACCTGCTTTGCAACTTGCTCTCAGATCTTCTTTGCCCATTCTAGCCTTAGTCTTCTCATCTTCTAGTTGATAGGCTTGATGTGTGGATAAGTGGGAATGTGGTGGTTCGCTATTTTTCTATATAATCCTAGCATATCGTCATATGACCAACCAAATATTGCTTTTCTTTTCTCAATAATACTTTCAAACTCTCTCCTCTCCCAGGAGTCATATCATGAGCTATCAAAATGTTCCTTGGATTTGCATCTATGCCTAAATAAAATGAATCAATTTGAATGGAATTAATGTCAAACATGCACATGTTATGATTATTAAACTGCACACTACTATCAGGAAAACATTGCACAAGTAAGCAAAATTAGAGTTTATATTATTGATTTTTGAAGCAAAAGAAGCATCATCCTCAAAAAGATCGAATGTTATTACAACATTATAAAATACATCAATGATATTCTCCTCTATTAGAGCAGCTAGCCCTTGTTGAATCAACTTTTCAAGCAAGTAGATGACCTCTTCCAGCTTCAGCTCCTCTACCTTAGTGGTGACCTTCTTGCGAACCTCCTTAATGCTCAGCTCAACCATCCTATTGATGATCAGATTCTTGAATATCTCGAATCCTAGTACCTTAGTCCCATCTACTATTACAGGTTCGGGCTCCCCAAAGTAGGGTTTATACTCTTGGACAAAAATGATTCTAGAGTTTTACCTTTTGGTTTGCCCTTGTCTTTCTTCGCGATAACTCAGCCTATGTCGAGTTTTCTATCCCTTGAAGTCTGCAGCTCTATCCTTATTGATTCTTTCCCAGCCCTATTCCAAGCATAAAGTCCATTTTCTTAAACATGCTGGCTATTTTAGAATCCATGTAGTCCTTATAAAGAACAACGACTTGGAATCCAGTAGGGGCTTCCAGCTCCTTGATAGCTTCCTGAATGGCTGAGACGACCTTACCTCCTTCAGCATTGATGGCCACTATCTCACCTTCATGAGGAAACTTGATCTTCTGGTGTATAGTGGAAGGGACTCCTCCTAGGGCATGAAACCATGGTGTTATTACTTAACTTTTGCTCCTCTATTATGTAAGGCCGATGACGAGACTAGTACAAGTCTGATAGAGTGAGCTTTGAATAGTGAAGGGAAGAAAGCTCCGAAAGGCACCTAAGGACATTGAAATCCTTTGGAATGGATTGTCAAAATAGAAAGAACCACTTAAAAAACCTTAAAATCCTTCAAAAACATAAAACCGGAATTCGGAAACCTTACCTAGCTCAAAACCCTAGTGGACTAGTTTGAACCCACCTGGGGTAAGGCTAAGTCCATGTGGGCTTAAGCTAAGTCCATGTGGATTTAGCTAAGCCCATGTAGGCTTAGCCTCCAAAATGCAATCTTCCTCAAAGTTTGTGCATTTTGGTGTTGGTATCAACATGGGGACATGTTCCATCATCTAAAAACATTCTCAAATCCCAAAGACTCACCGTTCACCCTAAATTCCTTCCACCAATAATAACACACCTCTCAAAATCCTAAAATATACCTCCTTCCCCATATATATGCATTACTAACCTTGCACAAAACAATTAGCCACTAATAGCCAAACCCTCTCACTAAAAGAATAAAACAACAATAGCAAACCTTAATCTCTACATCATCTCTAACAATTCTAGCCACCGTCTTCCTCAAAAAAAAAAAACTCTAAGAAAAGCTTTATCCCTTACTTCTTTAAACACCTTCATACTTGTGAAACCACTAACCTATGTTCAATATACCCAAAACCATTTCCAAAACCCCTAAAAAGGCCTTCTTAAGCCATATTCCAACAAATTTAAAAACTACATCTACCTCAAGCCCTCACCTTGGTCCACTTAAAACATCCAAAAACCATATTTTTACCCACCTAGCATCCATTTCCAAACTAAGCCTATCCAAAGAAACACCACCCCTTTTTATATAGTAAAAGTCTTTGCCGTATAGGTATCTTCACGAGGTCTAGGAGTTCTAGATGTCCCTTAGTGTGCTTAGGAGCTTAAGAGTCCATTTCCTTCATTCAAAATCTCCTTACTGATGTGCGTAGAATACACACATCTAAATAGGGTTTTTAAGGCTGATTTTATGTATATTTGGATGTGAATTGGTCCCAACACTCACTCTATGCATTTGTTTGTGTGCATTAGGTCCAAAAGAAGCCAAAGAGTGATAAAGGGAAGAATTAGAGCACAATTGGACGTCAAAATTGCCGAAACAAGTCAAGTTTGCGCATGAGGAAGCTGAACACAGACATGTTGGTTTTAACACTGGCCGTGTTCCCAACACGGGCACCAAAACGGCCGTGTTGGGTGCATTTGACAATAGGAAAAAGATGCGTTAAGGAGCACGACCACAGAGAGTAACACGGGCATCAACACCAGGCCGTGTTTCCAACACAAGCATCAACACTAGGCCGTGTTCCCAACACAGGCATCAACATGGCCATGTTCATGGCAATTGGATGAATTAATTAAAAGAAAGAAAAGAGGGAGACATGAAAAAGGAGGGTTAGGACGTCCTAAAATCATTTCTCTCTCTCTCTCTCTAAGGGTTTTCTGAGCTGGAACTAAGGAAAAATGAGACTTGGACCAAGGTTTCAATTGGATTCCCTTCAAAGATTGAAGTTTGGGCGAGGTTCGTTGATTGGTGTCAATTTGAGCAAGAGGAACAAGAATCGATTCAAGATTGGGCAAGAGGAATTGGAGCTGCTTACTCTCATCCAAGGGTGTATTCGGGTTTCTCTACCTTTACTCATTTTTTATAATTGAATTCTTGTGGGTTTTGATAATGAACATGATTAGCTAAACTTGTTAACCCATTGGGGTTCTTTATTTAGGGATTTTTGTACTTAACTTTTGAATTATATGTATTGATTTTCAATATTGATTTGCAATGGAAGTGCTTATTGATTTGTTCTTCATATCTTGTTGAATAATTATTGGAATTTGAATGTTCTTGAGAAAGACATTTAGGTTTGGATTGTCCTTTGCAATCTAGAATTGAATTCGCCTAGAGATAGGGTGTTCGTTCTACCGGATTCAGAACAACTCTCAATAGTGTTAAATGGTACATAATGCTAATTTGGATAATTAGGGTTAGGAAGAGATTTCAACCTAATTAATCTAAGTTAAGATGTTAGTGTCCTTGAGAAAGGCATTAATTGCATAGAGATTTTCCCACGGAAATTGAATTCAAGCAATCAATTCCATCTTTAGTTTCCATTCCCTATAGACAAGAATTCCCAAGGGGTTATTCCTTAACTTGAATTAATCCTTCCCTAATAGCCGTAGTTAGATAACAATTAGAGTAGCTATTAGTTAATTTAGGAATTATTCATCATTCATTTTAGGCTAATATAACAGAGAACAAAGGCGTAACTCTGGACTTTCACTTTCCCGAGGAATACGACCTTAATACTCGCCATTAGTGCTAGACTGCATCGATAGGTACACTGCCTTAGATTGTAGCTGCATAGATAGCAACCATCAAGTTTTTGGCGCCGTTGCCGGGGAATGTTTGAAAACTAGAGTGAAATTTGCTATTTATTAATTTAGCCTTTTATTATTATTATTATTATTATTATTATTATTATTATTATTATTATTATTATTATTATTTTATGGTTTTTATTATTATTTTTATTTATTTATTTATTTATTTTATTTTATTTGTACATATTTATTTAGTTTAAGTTTATGATTCAGGTAGTGAATGATAAAGAGGTTCAATGCCAAATTCAAACTCTTTGTATGATGCGTTGGAGAATAGGATCAAGAACCAAGAGAGTGCTAAAAATTGAGATACCCATGCATCTTTAGAAGCTCGAGTGGAATCGTTTTGCAAGGCTACCGATCAACTCTCCACTCTGATCCTTTCATCGCAAGTTTTTTATGAATTTTGTTGTGGTTTACATTTGAGTAATGATTGTTCATTGTGTAGTGATTTTACTCACTGTTCTTATAATTGTGAATAGGTGAATTATACGGGAAGTTGGCCAAATGACTCATATGGAAGCACTTACAATCAAAAGTGGAGCACTCATTCACCCTTTGGATGGAGCTTAGATGTCCAAGAACCACCAGGATCTCAGCAACCACATCAGTAGCCTAATCTTGCACCTTCAACTCAAGATGAAAAGTTAGTGTCAGAGGAGCTGATGATGAGGTTCTTTACAAGTCTTGAGGATAAATTCCAACAAACAGAGAGGGTACTTGAAGATCAACAAGCCTCGATTGAGAACATAGAGTATCAAGTAGGATTGATCTTCAAGTTACTAGCTGAAAAGCAATTAGGAACTCCATCAAATGCTATTGAATTCGAGGAACATTTGAGCGCCATCACTTTGCGTTCAAGTGAGAATTTTTCTGGTTTATCTACTATGTTTGACGATGATGCTTATGGGCAGGACGACTCCTTGAACATGGAAATAGAACCAAAAAAGGAAGAGGCAAACATGATTCCTCTGAAATACTACCAACAGGAACGTATAGTTGATGATGCTGAGTTGCAGTTAGAGGAATTTTTGGTGGATTTTCCACAAGTCCCTTCAATGATGGAAGATGAGCACGAGTTATCCAATGAAGAAGTCTTGGAGGAGCTCGAGTTTCTTCTAGCAAGTGAACCAAGCCAAGGACTAGAGAAAACCATCGATATTCCTGAAGAAATTGCCCAACCGTCGATCCTTCTAATTGGTGAAACTCCATCTTTCAAATTGGAAGAGCCCCTAGAGCATCATGACTATGTGCAAATATATGAGGAGCGAGTTTTGCCAATCATACTGGCAGCTTGCTTGACCGTCGGGAACAGGAATTTGACGATTAGTGCTCTAAGCGGATACTTGAAGCCATTTGCTTGGAAGAAGGATGGATGGTCATCAATCCCCACCGTTTACTTTTCACCATGAGTCCAGCTAAGAAGACTCATCACATCAAAAAGAAGTGCTTTTAGGTGGCACCCCAAATTCTATTTTTCATTTTTAATATATTACCCTTTCATTTTGAAACATTTTATTGGTTTTAAGTTTTCATATTTTATTTAATCATTATTATCAGTTCGATTATTTCTCTATTTTATTATTTTTAGATTCTACTGAGGAGGCACTGAATTTCCACTACATCAACCTTGATGGATCTGAAATTGCTATCGCTAGGTGTTATGTATTTTTAGGGGATGTTAGGACACTATGTCTTTATGCACTTGAGTATGCTATTTTTTAGCTGATTGATGACTTGATTTATAGAATTATAGTTACTTTTCTTTGTTGTTCATTGTCCTTCAAAAACAATTGATGGTGTTTTACACATCAGCCCTGCTGGGTTAAACCGGTGTTATTTAATTATTTTTTGAATTATTGAATTTTAACTTAGAACGTTGATAATGTCATATGCATGTGTTTCTTAAGTAATGATTCAATTAATGATGTTGCGAACCAATTGCACCTAATACCACAACTCAAGGTGAGATTTTGAGCTTGTTGAGCATTCATTATACTTATGCTCTTTATATTTCTTGTTTGAGTGTGCATTGTACTTGATTTTGCTTCTAGAACTTGCTTTGTAATGCTTGTTGAAGTTACATGAATATTGTAAATACCATGAGATGATTTGGGTGATTTAGGATTCACCACATTTAGCCAAAAGCCTACCCTTTATGTTTTCATTAGTTAGCCAGTTTTGAGCCTTAACCTTTTCTTCATAATCTACACCTGTACACTTCAACTATACCATTCTTTACATTTATCTTTCCTTCACCCTTATGCTGGAATTTCTTTTTGTGATTTACTCACCCTTATGTAGGATTAAAATACTAGTTGCTATGTGGGTAAATTCACTAAGTCTTTTTGAGATTTTAGATGCTTCCTCTGATCCAAACTGTATTTTTATTCTTTACGTATGCAGCAGTTCTTATAAGCTGCTAGTTTATTATTCAAAAAAATGATGAAAAAAAACAACATAAGAAGAAAATAAACAAAATTCTTTAATTATTTGTCTCTTTATCGGATTTAGAGCATTTGCGAGCCTTATTCTACGAAGTAGGGATTTTAGTAAATAATTCTTTTTGTATATTAGGCATTTAATCCTTTGAGCATATATTGTTGTTTATCGCATGAATTCCAGCATTTTCACACTTCTTTCCCAAATCTCCGTACCTTTACCTTAGCCCCATTACAACCTTGGTAAAGACCCTTTGATTTTGGTATTTACTTATTCACAATAGCGAAGATATGATTTATGAGCAAGCTTATGGTGAGCAGGTCTTGTGCATTTGCTTTGAGGGATTTGTTATTCACCTAATATACCCTTTGAGCGACTTGAATGATCCTTGTGAGGCATTGGTTCATGATGTTTGTGTTGAGTTGTCATTTAAGTTATTCATGCATTATATTATTTCCATTCTCTGTTAATAATTTGCAATTTGATTTATCATTGAGTATCCTTTAAGATGTGTTGAATACTATCTGTTATGGACTAGGGGCATAAACTGTAAGGAATTGTTGACTGCAGGTTTGTGAGGAGAGTTGTTAATTGCTTGAGGACAAGCAATGAGCTAAGTGTGGGTTTATTTGATGTGTGTAGAATACACGCATCTAAATGGGGTTTTTAAGGCTGAATATATATAGTTTTACTAATTTGTATTCATCTATTGTTGACTTTTAATCATTATATATATTTTGCTGGAATGTGATCTTCTTTTTATAAATTCTATATGTATATTTGCCTCTTATTTTAGTCAATAGTTACTATGAGGGGACGAGATGGGGCTACCCCATTAGGCGAAGGGATGAATGGCCAGGAGCGACTAGGACGAGGGACAAATGCCCGAGCGCCAATCGGGTGAGAGCAAGGTGGGCGAAGGTTGGATGCGCCACCACCATTATCACTTGCTCCTCTGCCAGCTTCGTCGTTATTTGCGGCGAGACCCCCTTGTATCTCCTTCTACATGTGGCACCCTCGACATCACAAACACCTACAACATCTCTTACAGCTCCTGATGCAGCACTCCAGTCACCATCATCGACATTGGTGGTAAAGTCAAGTGCCTCTAAGTAGTTACTCAAGCTCCATATTGGGAGGTATGCTTATATAGCTTATGATTTCTCTATTTTGATTGTTTATTTTAATTATTATGTATAATTTATCCTTTGTTTTGAAAAAATAAATAGTTTTGTCTAGTCGAATACTCACTAGTCCAGATATCGAAGATCTTTTTGCAAAAATTGGATCATGCTGGTCATTTATAGAAGATAGTGCCTTAGGTTACCAAGAGTATTATGGCAAAAGTTTCAAGTATAAACTAATACTAGTGTTATTATGATGTTTGTTAAGTTGCTTTCATGTCTTACTGAAGTTGCTTTGGTGTGTTACAATTTCTTACCATTTCCTTTATCTTTTCTTTTTTGTACTCCAAATTGATTGATCGTTTATTTAAAGTTCAATCAGATTATTTGTTTTATAACTTGATTGTGCAAGTTATCTTTCACCAACCCGATCGACCATTAGACCATCTGGTTCCTCTTCCGATTCCCACTATTATTAAACTTCCATCTTTTTCTCCTTAATGGTCATTCGGTTTGTTTTCGCAATTAACCGAAACTCAAGCATCTCAATATCCCCCAAAAGATTTAATGGGATCGACCAACTTTCAATCGATTTTCATCTCTATTGCGTTATCATTTTATTTTCTGGGTTTTGGTTGCCTAGTTTTTTTTACCGGTCCACCAAATTCTTCCTTTTTTAAAAAAAAATCTAAAATTTCTCCAATATTATCCTTATTTTATTCCAAAATTTATGTTGTTTTCCATAAATAATAAAACTTGAAAGTCATTTTTACAATAAGAAGACACGAAACAAAATGCTTTCGAGCTAAACAAACTTTTTTCAGACTTAGAATTCATGCAAACCAACAATAACCCACTACACTCCCAAAATACGCATTACTTTTTTCAAATTTTCATTGCAACCAACAACTATACCAAAATGGCACCATTTTTATACCCTCCCCATATTATAATTTGTCTACCATCTCCAACCAATATCTCTTTCATTCTCGATGTTAATCAACATATCCCTAATTTCAACCTTCAGCATCTGGTTCTTACCCTTTGCTCACTAATATTTCATCCTTCAGCAAGTGATCCTCACATGCAAATACTGTATGTTTGTCCTTTAATGTCTCAAGCTCTATTTTTATTGCATCAATTTCCTATTGATAAATATATCACTTTTACGGGATCGTTTTCTCATATTAAATTATTAGCACTAATATGGGGTTGTTTTCTTAAATTCATAAATATACATGTTTTACGGGTTACTTTCTTATATTGACAAATATACCCCTTTTAAGGAGTTATTTTTTATATTATAAAACTAACCCATTTAAGGGGTTGTTTTCTCATACTCACAAATATACCAAAATTACGGGGTTATTTTCTCTGATTGATAAATATCCCCGTATTACGGTGTTGTTCTCTTATAAAATATTTACCCCTTCTACGAGGCTGTTTTCTCAAACTCGCAATTACACTATTTTTACGGGGTTGTTTTCTCAGATTCATAAATATACATGTTTTACGGGATTACTTTCTTATATTGATAAATATACCACTTTTACGGGATTGTTTTCTCATATTATAAAATTAATCCATTTAAGGGGTTGTTTTCTCAAACTCACTAATATACAGCAATAACGGGGTTATTTCCTCATATTCATAAATATCTCTATATTACGGGGTTCTTTTCACATATTAAAAAATTTACCCTTTCTACGAGGCTGTTTTCTCATATTAAAAAATGTACCCGATCTACGAGGATGTTTTCTCAGACTCGCAATTACACTACTTTTACGGGGTTGTTTTCTCATATTCATAAATATACACGTATTACGGAATTATTTTCTTATATTAATAAATATATAATTTTTACGGGGTTGTTTTCTCATATTAAATTATTACCACTATTATGGGGTTCTTTTCTCAAATTCATAAATATACACAGTTTACGGGATTATTTTCTTATATCGACAAATATACTCCTTTTACGGGGTTGTTTTCTCATATTATAAAATTAACCCATTTAAGGGGTTGTTTTCTCATAATCACAAATATACCACAATTACAGGGTTATTTCCTTAGATTCATAAATATCCTCATTTACGGGGTTGTTTTCACATATTAAAAAATTTACCACTTCCACGAGGCTTTTTTCTCATATTAAAAAATTTATCCATTCTACGAGGCAGTTTTCTTCGACTCACAATTACAATGTTTTTACGGGGTTGTTTTCTCATATTCATAAATATACACGTTTCATGGGGTTATTTTCTTATATTCATAAATATGCCCCTTTTACAGAGTTGTTTTCTCATATTATAAAATTAACCTATTTAAGGGGTTGTTTGTCATATTCACAAATATACCACAATTAGGGGGTTATTTTTTCTGATTGATAAATATCCTTGTATTACAAGGTTGTTCTCTCATATTAGAAAATTTATGCCTTCTACGAGGCTGTTTTCTCAGACTCGCAATTACACTACTTTTACGGGGTTGTTTTCTAAGATTCATAAATATACACATTTTACGGAGTTATTTTCTTATATTGATAAATATACCACATTTATGGAGTTGTTTTCTCATATTAAATTATTAGCACTATTATGGAGTTCTTGTCTCAAATTTATAAATATACACGTTTTACGGGGCTATTTTCTTATATCTACAAATATACCTCTTTTGCGAAGTTATTTTCTCATATTATAAAATTAATCCATTTAAAAAGTTATTTTCTCATACTCACAAATATACCACAATTACGGGGTTATTTATTCAGATTCATAAATAACCCCGTATAACGGGGTTGTTTTCACATATTAAAAAATTAACCCCTTCCACGAAGCTATTTTCTCATATTAAAAAATTTACCCGTTCTACGAGGCTATTTTCTTAGACTCACAATTACACTACTTCTACGGGGTTGTTTTCTCAGATTCATAAATATACACTTTTTACGGGGTTATTTTCTTATATTGATAAATATACTATTTTTACGTGGTCGTTTTCTCATATTAAATCATATGCACTATTATCAGGTTGTTTTCTGAAATTCATAAACATACATATTTTACTAGGTTACTTTCATATATCGACAAATATACTCCTTTGACGAGGTTGTTTTCTCATATTATAAAATTAATCCATTTAAGAGGTTGTTTTCTCATACTTATAAATATACTAAAATTACGGGGTTATTTTCTCCGATTAATAAATATCCCCGCATTACGGGGTTGTTTGCTAATATTTATAAATATAACCCACTTACAGGGTTGTTCTCTCATTTTAAAAAATTTATCCCTTCTACAAGCCTGTTTTGTTAGACTCACAATTACATTACTTTTACGGGGTTGTTTTCTCAGATTCATAAATATCCACGTCTTAGAGGATTATTTTCTTATATTGATAAATATACCACTTTTACGGGGTCGTTTCTCATATTAAATTATTAGCACTATTATAGGGTTGTTTTCTCAAATTCATAAATATACATGTTTTACGGGGTTATTTTCTTATATGGACAAATGTACCCTTTTTTACGGGGTTATTTTCTCATATTATAAAATTAACCCATTTAAGGGGTTATTTTCTCGTACTCACAAATATACCAAAATTATGAGATTATTTTCTCCGATTGATAAACATTCCCGTATTACGGGGTTGTTTTCTAATATTAAAAAATTTACCCCTTCTATGAGGTTGTTTTCTCATACTCGCAATTACACTACTTTTACAGGGTTGTTTTCTCAGATTCATAAATATACACGTTTTACGCGGTTATTTTCTTACTTTGATAAATATACCACTTTTACGGGGTCATTTTCTCATATTAAATTATTAGCATTTTTATAGGGTTGTTTTCTCAACTTCATAAATATACACGTCTTACGGGTTATTTTCTTATATGGACAAATATACCTCTTTTATGGGGTTGTTTTCTCATATTATAAAATTAACCCATTTAAGTGGTTGTTTCTCATACTTACAAATATACCAAAATTACGGGGTTATTTCTCCGATTGATGAATATCCCCGTATTATTTTCTAATATTTATAAATATACCCCTCTTATAGGGTCATTTTCTCATATTAGAAGATTTACCCCTTCTACGAGGCTATTTTTGTAGACTCGCAATTGCCCTACTTTTACAAGGTTGTTTTCTCAGATTCATAAATATGCATGTTTTTATAGGGTTATTTTCTTACATTGATAAATATACCACTTTTACGGGTCGTTTTCTCATATTATTATTAGCACTATTATGGGGTTATTTTCTCATACTTACAAATATACCAAAATTACAGGGTTATTTTCTCCGATTTATAAATATCCCCGCATTATGGGGTTACTTTCACATATTAAAAAATTTACCCCTTTTACGAGGCTGTTTTCTCATATTATAAAATTTACCCGTTCTACGAGGCTGTTTTTTTAGACTCGCAATTACTCTACTTTTACGGGGCTGTTTTCTCAAATTCATAAATATACATGCTTTATGGAGTCATTTTTTTATATTGATAAAAAGACCACTTTTACGGGATCGTTTTCTCATATTAAATTATTAGCACTATTATGCGTTGGTTTTCTCAAATTCATAAATATACACGTTTTATGGGGTTATTTTCTTATGGGGACAAATATACCCTTTTTAAAGGGTTGTTTTCTCATATTATAAAATTAACCCATTTAAGGGATTGTTTTTTCATACTTACAAATATACCAAAATTAAGGGATTATTTTTTTTCAATTGATAAATATCCCGTATTACGGGATTGTTCTTTCATATTAAAAATTTGCCCCTTATACGAGGCAATTTTCTCATACTCGCAATTACACTACTTTTACGCAGTCGTTTCTCAGATTCATAAATATACACGTTTTACTTGATTATTTTCTTATATTTATAAATATACCACTTTTACAGGGTCATTTTCTCATAATAAATTATTAGCACTATTATGGAGTTGTTTTCTCAAATTCATAAATATACACCTTTTACGGAGTTATTTTATTACATTGACAAATATACCCCTTTTACAGGGTTGTTTTCTCATATTATAGAATTAACCCATTTAAGGGGTTGTTTTCTCATACTCACATGTATACCAAAATTACGAGGTTATTTTCTTCGATTGACACATATCCCCGAATTACAGGGTTGTTTTCTCATATTAAAAAATTTACCCTTTCTATGAGGTTATTTTCTCATACTCACAATTACACTACTTTTATGGGGTTGTTTTCTTATATTGATAAATATAACACTTTTACAGAGTAGTTTTCTCATATTAAATTATTAGCACTATTATCGGGTTATTTTGTCAAATTCATAAATATACACATTTTACGGGGTTGTTTTCTTATATAAAAAAAAATACCCCAATTACGGAGTTGTTTTCTCATATTCTAAAATTAATCTATTTAAGGAGTTGTTTTTTTATACTCACAAATATACCAAAATTATCAGGTTATTTTCTCCGATTGATAAATATTCCCATATTACGAGGTTGGGTTCTAATATTTATTAATATACCCCTCTTACGGGGTTGTTTTCTCATATTAAAAAATTTACCCATTCGACGAGGCTGTTTTATCAGACTCGCAATTACACTACTTTTATAGAGATGTTTTCTCATATTTAAAAATATACACATTTTACAAGGTTCTTTTCTTATATTGATAAATATACCACTTTTATGTGGTCGTTTTCTCATATTAAATTATTAGCACTATTATTGGGTTGTTTTGTAAAATTCATAAATATACACGTTTTACGAGGTTATTTTCTTATATGGACAAATATACCCCTTTTATGGGGTTATTTTCTCATATTATAAAATTAATCCATTTAAGTGGTTGTTCTCATACTCACGAAAATATCAAAATTACAGGGTTATTTTCTCTGATTCATGAATATCTTGTATTACGGGGTTATTTTCTAATATTTATAAATATACCCCTCTTACGGGGTTGTTTTCCCATATTAAAAGATTTACCCATTTTACGAGGCTGCTTTCGCAGACTCACAATTGGTCTACTTTTACGGGGTTGTTTTCTCAAATTCATAAATATACACATTTTACGGGATTATTTTCTAACATTGATAAATATACCACTTTATGGGATCGTTTTCACATATTAAATTATTAACACTATTATGGAGTTGTTTTCTCATACTCACAAATATACTAAAATTACGGGGTTATTTTCTCTGATTCATAAATATCCTCGTATTACGGGGTTGTTTTCACATATTAAAAAATTTACCCATTCTACGAGGTTGTTTTCTCATATTATAAATTTTTTCAATTCTACGAGGCTGTTTTCTTAGAGTTGCAATTACACTACTTTTACGGTGTTGTTTCTCAAATTCATAAATATACACGCTTTACGTGGTTAATTTCTTGTATTCATAACTAGAGCACGTTTACGCCATCGTCTTCTCATATTAAATTATTAGCACTATTACAGGGTTGTTTTCTAAAATTCATAAATATACACGTTTTTATGGGGGTTATTTTCTTATGGGGACAAATATACCCATTATACAGGATTGTTTTCTCATATTATAAAATTAACCCATTTAAGGTGTTGTTTTCTCATACTTACAAATATACCAAAATTACGGGGTTATTTTCTCCGATTGATAAATATCCCCGTATTACGGAGTTGTTTTCTCATATTAAAAAATTTACCCCTTCTACGAGGTTGTTTTCTCAGAGTCGCAATTACACTACTTTTACGCGATGGATTCTCATAATCATAATTACACACGTTTGACGGGGTTATTTTCTTATATTGATAAATATACCACTTTTACAGGGTTGTTTTCTCATATTAAATTACTAGCACTATTATGGAGCTGTTTTTCAAATTCATAAATATTCACATTTTACGAAATTATTTTTTTATATCGACAAACATACCCCTTTTAGGGAGTTGTTTTCTCATATTCTAAAATTAACCCATTTAAGGGTTTGTTTTTTCATACTCACAAGTATACCAAAATTACGGGTTTATTTTCTCCAATTGATAAAAATCCTCGTGTTACGGAGTTGTTATCTAATTTTTATAAATATACCCCTCTTACGAGGTTGTTTTCTCATATTAAAAAATTTACCCGTTCGACAAGGCAGTTTTTTTAGAACCGCAGTTCCACTACTTTTATGAGGTTGTTTTCCCAAATTCATAAATACACACGTTTTATGGGGTTATTTTCTTATATTGATAAATATACCACTTTTACAGGGTCATTTCCTTATATTAAATTATTAGCACTATTATGGGGTTTGTTTTCTCAAACTTATAAATATACACGTTTTACGGAGTTATTTTCTTATATCGACAAATAGACCCCTTTTAAGCGGTTGTTTCTTATATTCTAAAATTATCCCATTTAAGGGATTGTTTCTTCATACTCACTTATATACCAAAATTACGGGGTTATTTTCTTCGATTCATAAATATCCCCGTATCACAGGGTTGTTTTCTAATATTTATTAATATAATCCTCTTACGGGATTCTTTTCTCAAATTAAAAAATTTACCAGTTCTATGAGGTTGTTATCTGAGACTCGCAATTACACTACTTTTACGGGGTTGTTTTCCCAGATTCATAAGTATACATGTTTTACGAGATTTTTTGCTCATATTAAATTATTAGCACTATTATGGGGTTTTTTTTCTCAAATTCATAAATACACATGTTTTATGGGGTTATTTTCTTATATTGACAAATATACCCCTTTTACGGGGTTGTTTTCTCATATTATAAAATTAACCAATTTAAAGGGTTGTTTTCTCACACTCACAAATATACCAAAATTACGGTGTTATTTTCTCCTATTGATAAATATCCCCGTATTACGAGGTTGTTCTCTCATTTTAAAAAATTTACCCTCTCTATGGGGCTGTTTTCTCAGACTTGCAATTACACTACTTTTATGCGGTTGTTTTCTCAGATTGATAAATATACACATTTTATGGGGTTATTTTCTTGTGTTGATAAATATATCACTGTTACGGGGTTGTTTTCTCATATTATAAAATTGACTCATTTAAGTGGTAGTTTTCTTATACGCACAAATATTCCAAAATTACAGGGTTATTTTCTCCGATTGATAAATATCCCCTTAGAGCGGGGTTGTTCTCTAATATTTATAAATATAGCCCTCTTACGGGGTTGTTTTCTCATATTAAAAAGTTACCCCTTCTATGAGACTATTTTCACATACTCGCAATTACACTATTTTTACGGGGTTGTTTTCTCAGATTTATAAATATACACGTTCTACGGGATTATTTTCTTATATTGATAAATATACCACTTTTACGGAGTAGTTTTCTCATATTAAATTCTTAGCACTATTATCGGATTATTTTGTCAAATTCATAAATATATACATTTTACGGGGTTATTTTCTTATATCGATAAATATACCCCAATTACGGATATGTTTTCTCATATTCCAAAATTAACCCATTTAAAGGGTTTTTTTTTCTACTCACAAATATACCAAAATTATGGGGTTATTTTCTCCGATTGATAAATATTCCCGTATTACGAGGTTGTGCTCTAATATTTATTAATATACCCCTCTTACGGGGTTGTTTTCTCATATTAAAAAGTTTACCCCTTCTACGAGACTGTTTTCTCATACTCGCAATTACACTATTTTTACGGAGTTGTTTTCTCATATTCATAATTATACAGGTTTTATGGGGTTATTTTCTTATATTAATATATATACCACTTTTACAGTGTTATTTTCTCATATTAAATTATTAGCACTCTTATGGAGTTGTTTTCTCCAATTTATAAATATACATGTATTACGGGGTTATTTTCTTATATCGGCAAATGTACCCTTTTCATGGGGGTTGTTTTCTCATATTATAAAATTAACCCATTTAAGGGGTTGTTCTCTTATGCTCACAAATATACCAAAATTACGGTGTTATTTTCTCTGATTGATAAATATCCCTATATTACGGGGTTGTTCTCTCATATTAAAAAATTTACCCCTTCTACGATGCTGTTTTCTGAGACTCGCAATTACACTACTTTTATGTGGATTGTTTTTTCAAATTCATAAATATGCAAGTTTTATGGTATTATTTTCTTATATTGATAAATATACCACTTTTACGGGGTCGTTTCCTCATATTAAATTATTAGCACTATTATGGGGTTATTTTCTCAAATTCATAAACACCTTTTACGGGCTTATTTTCTTATATCGACAAATATACCCCTTTTTTACGGGGGTGTTTTCTCATATTATAAAATTAACCCATTTAAGGGGGTTGTTTTCTCATACTCACAAATATTCCACAATTACAAAGTTATTTTCTCATATTCATAAATATTCCCGTATTACGGGGTTGTTTTTACATATTAATAAATTCACCCCTTCTACGAGTCTATTATCTCATATTGCAAAATTACCCGTTCTATGAGTCTGTTTTCTCAGACTAGCAATTGCACTACTTTTACGGGGTTGTTTTCTCAAATTCATAAATACATATGTTTTACGGGGTTATTTCCTTATATCGACAAATATAGACCTTTTACGGGATTATTTTTCCTGATTGATAAATATCTCTGTATTATGGGGTTGTTTTCTCATATTAGAAAACTTACCCTTCTATGAGGCTATTTTCTCAAACCCGATTTTTATAGGATTTTTTCTCAGATTCATAAATATACACGTTTTACGAGGATATTTTCTTATATTGATAAATATACCACTTTTACAGGCTCAAACTAAATTATTAGCACTATTATGGGGTTGTTTTCTCAAATTCATAAATATACACGTTTTACGGGATTATTTTCTTATATGGACAAATGTACCCCTTTTACGAGATTGTTTTCTCATATTATAAAATTAACCCATTTAAGGGGTTATTTCTTCATACTCATAAATAAATCAAAATTACGGGATTATTTTCTGTGATTGATAAATATCCCTATATTACGGTGTTGTTCTCGCAAATTAAAAAATTTACCCATTCTCCAAGGCTGTTTTCACAGACTAGCAATTACACTACTTTTATGTTGTTGTTTTTTCAAATTCATAAATATACACGTTTTACGAGGTTATTTTCTTATATTGATAAATATTCCACTTTTACGGGGTTGTTTTCTCATATTATGTTATTAGCACTATTATGGGGTTGTTTTCTCAAATTAATAAATATACACATTTTACGTCGTTATTTTCTTATGTTAACAAATATACCAATTTTATGGGGTTATTTTTTGATATTATAAAATTAATCCATTTTACGGGGTTATTTTTTCATATTATAAAATTAACCAATTTAAGGGGTTGTTTTCTCATACTCACAAATATACCAAAATTAGGGGGTTATTTACTCCGATTGAAAAATATCCCCGTATTGCGTGGTTGGTTTCTAATATTTATAAATATAATCCTCTTACGGGGTTGTTTACTCATATTAGAAAATTTACCCCTTCTATGAGACTATTTTCTCAGACTCTCAATTACACTACTTTTACGAGGTTATTTTCTCAGAATCATAAATATACACGTTTTACAGGGTCATTTTCTTATATTGATATATATACCACTTTTACGGGGTCGTTTTCTCATATTAAATTATTAGCACTATTATGGGGTTATTTTCTCAAATTCATAACTATATATGTTATACGGGGTTATTTTCTTATATCGACAAACATACCCCTTTTACGGGGTTATTTTCTTATATCATACTCATAAATATACCACAACTACGGGGTTAATTTCTCAGATTCATAAATATCCACGTATCACGGCATTGTTTTCACATATTAAAAAATTTACCCCTTCCATGATGCTGTTTTCTCATATTAAGAAATTAAATTGATAGAATATGGAGTTATTTTACCCCTTCTATGAGACTGTTTTCTCAGACTCGCAATTACACTACTTTTACGGAGCTGTTTTCTCATATTCATAATTATACAGGTTTTATGGGGTTATTTTCTTATATTAATATAGATACCACTTTTACAGTATTATTTTCTCATATTAAATTATTAGCACTATTATGGGGTTGTTTTTTCAAATTCATAAATATACACATTTTATCAGGTTATTTTCTTATATTGACAAATATACCCCTTTTACGGGATTTTTTTCTCATATTATAAAATTAACCCATTTAAGGGGTTGTTTTCTCATACTCACATATATACCAAAATTACGGGGTTATTTTCTTTGATTGATAAATATCCCCGTATTACGAGGTTGTTTTCTCGTATTAAAAAATTTACCCCTTCTACGAGGCTATTTTCTTAGACTCGCAATTACACTACTTTTATGCAGTTATTTTCTCATATTCATAAACATACACATTTTACGGGGTTATTATTCTATATTGATAAATATACCACTTTTACGGGGTAGCTTTCTTATATTAAATTATTAGCACTATTATGGAGTTATTTTTCAAATTCATAAATATACACGTTTTATGGGATTATTTTCTTATATCGACAAATATACCAATTTTAGGGGGTTGTTTTCTCATATTCTAAAATTAACCGATTTAATGGGTTGTTATTTCATACTCACAAGTATACCAAAATTACCGGGTTATTTTCTTATATCGACAAATATACCCCTTTTACAGGGTTGTTTTCTCATATTATAAAATTAACCCATTTAAAAGGGGCTGTTTTCTTAGACTTGCAATTACACTACTTTTATGCGGTTATTTTCTCATATTCATAAATATACACGTTTTAATTTTATATTGATAAATATACTACTTTTACGGGGTCGCTTTGTCATATTAAATTATTAGCACTATTATGGAGTTGTTTTTCAAATTCATAAATATACACGTTTTATGGGATTACTTTCTTATATCGACAAATATAACCATTTTAGGGGTTGTTTTCTCATATTCTAAAATTAACCAATTTAAGAGGTTGTTATTTCATACTCACAGGTATACTAAAATTATGGGGTTATTTTCTCCGATTGATAAATATCCCCGTATCACAAGGTTGTCTTCTAATATTTATAAATATACCCCTCTTACGGGGTTGTTTTCTCATATAAGAAAATTTACCCGTTATGCGAAGCTGTTTTCTCAGATTTATAAATATACACGTTCTACGGGGTTATTTTCTTATGTTGATAAATATACTAGTTTTACGGGGTCATTTTCTCATATTAAATTATAAGCACTATTATGGTGTTGTTTTCTCAAATTTATAAATATACAAGTTTTACGGGGTTATTTTCTTATATCGAGAAATATACCCCTTTTACGGGGTTATTTTGTCATATTATAAAATTAACCCATTTAAGGGGTTGTTTTTTCAAACTCACATATATACCAAAATTACGGTGTTATTTTCTCCGATTGATAAATATCCCCGTATTACAGGGTTGTTCTCTCATATTAAAAAATTTATTCATTCTACGAGGCTGTTTTCTTAGACTCGCAATTACACTACTTTTACGGGGTTGTTTTCTCAGATTCATAAATATACACGTTTTAAGGGGTTATTTTCTTATATTGATAAATATACCACTTTTAAGAGGTCATTTCCTCATATTAAATTATTAGCACTATTATGGGGTTGTTTTCTCAATTTTATAAATATACATGTTTTACGGAGTTATTTTCTTATATCGACAAATATACCCCTTTTACGGATTTATTTTCTGATAAAATTAACCCATTTGAGGGGATGTTTTCTGAAACTCACAAATATACCAAAATTATGGTGTTATTTTCTCCGATTGATAAATATCCCCATATTATGAGGTTGTTTTTCTAGATTCATAAATACATACGTTTTACGGGGTTATTTTCTTATATTGATACCACTTTTACGGGGTCATTTTCTCATATTAAATTATTAGCATTATTATGGTGTTGTTTGCTCAAATTCATAAATATACACATTTTACTGGGTTATTTTCTTATATGGACAAATATACCCCTTTTACGGGGTTATTTTCTAATATTATAAAATTAACCCATTTAAGTGGTAGTTTTCTTATACGAACAAATATCCCTTTATTATGGGGTTGTTCTCTAATATTTATAAATATACCCCTCTTACGGGGTTGTTTTCTCATATTAAAAAATTTACCCCTTGTACAAGGCTGTATTCTCATACTCGCAATTACGATACTTTTACGGGTTTGTTTTCTCATATTTATAAATATACACGTTCTACAGGGTTATTCTCTTATACTGATAAATATACCACTTTTACGGAGTAGTTTTCTCATATTAAATCATTAGCACTATTATGGGGTTGTTTTGTTAAATTCATAAATATACACATTTTACGAGGTTATTCTCTTATATCGACAAATGTACCCCATTTACGGGGTTGTTTCTCATATTCTAAAATTAACTCATTTAAGGGGTTGTTTTTTTATACTCACAAATATACTAAAATTATAGGGTTATTTTCTCCGATTGATAAATATTCCCGTATTACAGGGTTGTTTTCTAATATTTTTCGGGGTTATTTTCTTATATCGACAAATATACCCCTTTTACGGGGTTGTTTTCTCATATTATAAAATTAACCCATTTAAGGGGTTGTTTTCTGATACTCACAAATATACCAAAATTATGGTGTTATTTTCTCCAATTGATAAATATCCCCGTATTACGGGGTTGTTCTCTCATATTAAAACATTTATCCCTTCTACAAGGCTATTTTCTCATAGTCGGAATTATAGTACTCTTACGAGGCTATTTTCTCAAACCCGCAAGTACAATACTTTTATAGGGTCTTTTTCTAAATTCATAAATATACACGTTTTATGAGGTCGTTTTCTTATATTGATAAATATACCACTTTTACGGGCTCCAACTAAATTATTAGCACTATTATGTAGTTATTTTCTCAAATTCATAGATATACACATTTTACAGGATTATTTTCTTATATGGACAAATATACCCCTGTTACGGGGTCGTTTTCTCATATTAAATTATTAGCACTATTAAGGGGTTATTTTCTCAAATTCATAACTATATACATTTTACGAGGTTATTTTCTTATATCGACAAACATACCCCTTTTACGGGGTTGTTTTCTCATATTTTAGAATTATTACTCACAAATATACCACAATTATGGATTTATTTTCTCATATTACTAAATATCCCCGTATTATGGGTTGTTTTTACACATTAAAAAGTTTACTCCTTCTATGAGTCTGTTATCTCATATTAAAGTTTTACCCGTTATACGAATCTGTTTTCTTAAACTAGCAATTACACTACTTTTACGGGGTTATTTTCTCAGATTCATCAATACACACGTTTTACGGGGTTATTTCCTTATATCAACAAATATAGACCTTTTACGGGGTTGTTTTATCATATTATAAAATTAACCCATATAAGGGGGTTGTTTTGTCATACTCACAAATATACCACAATTACGGGGTTATTTTCTCTGATTGATAAATATCTTCGTATTACGGGGTTGTTTTCTTATATTAAAAAACTTACCCTTCTACGAGGTTGTTTTCTTATACTCGCAATTACACTACTTTTACGAGGTTGTTTTCTATGATTTATATACACGTTATACGGGGTTATTTTCTTATATTGATAAATATACCACTTTTATGGGGTAGTTTTCTCACATTAAATTATTAACACTAATATAGGATTGTTTTGTCAAATTCATAAATATACACATTTTACGAGGTTATTCTCTTATATCGACAAATATACCCCATTTACAAGGTTGTTTTCTCATATTCTAAAATTAACCCATTTAAGGGGTTGGTTTATTATACTCACAAATATACCAAAATTATGGGGTTATTTTCTCCGATTGATAAATATTCCTGTAATACGGGGTTGTTTTCTAATATTTATTAATATACCCCTGTTACGGGGTTGTTTTCTCATATTAAAAAATTTACACCTTCTACGAGGCTATTTTCTCAGACTCTCAATTACAATACTTTTACGAAGTTATTTTCTCATATTCATAAATATACACGTTTTACAGGGTTATTTTCTTATATTGATAAATATACCACTTTTACGGGGTCGTTTCCTCATGTTAAATTATTAGCACTATTATGGGGTTGTTTTCTCAAATTTATAGATATACATGTTTTACGGGGTTATTTTCTTATATCGACAAATATACCCCTTTACGGGGTTGTTTTCTCATATTATAAAATTAACCCATTTAAAAGGGGTTGTCTTTTGATGCTCACAAATATACCAAAATTATGGTGTTATTTTCTCCGATTGATAAATATCCCCGTATTATGGGGTTGTTCTCTCATATTAAAAAATTTACCCCTTCTACAAGGCTGTTTTCTCAGACTCGCAATTACACTACTTTTATGAGGTTATTTTCTCATATTCATAAATATACACGTTTTACAGGGTTATTTTCTTATATTGATAAATTTACCATTTTTACGGGGTCGTTTCCTCATATTCAATTATTAGCACTATTATAGGGTTGTTTTCTCAAATTTATAGATATACATGTTTTACGGGGTTATTTTCTTATATCGACAAATATACCCCTTTTATAGGGTTGTTTTCTCATATTATAAAATTAACCCATTTAAAAGGGGCTGTTTTCTTAGACTTGCAATTACACTACTTTTATGCGGTTATTTTCTCATATTCATAAATATACACGTTTTACGGGGTTATTATTTTATATTGATAAATATACTACTTTTACGGGGTCGCTTTGTCATATTAAATTATTAGCACTATTATGGAGTTGTTTTTCAAATTCATAAATATACACGTTTTATGGGATTACTTTCTTATATCGACAAATATAACCATTTTAGGGGTTGTTTTCTCATATTCTAAAATTAACCAATTTAAGGGGTTGTTATTTCATACTCACAAGTATACCAAAATTATGGGGTTATTTTCTCCGATTGATAAATATCCCCGTATCACAAGGTTGTCTTCTAATATTTATAAATATACCCCTCTTGCGGGTTTGTTTTCTCATATTAGAAAATTTACCCGTTCTGCGAGGCTGTTTTCTCAGATTTATAAATATACACGTTCTACGGGGTTATTTTCTTATGTTGATAAATATACCAGTTTTACAAGGTCATTTTCTCATATTAAATTATTAGCACCATTATGGTGTTGTTTTCTCAAATTCATAAATATACATGTTTTACGGAGTTATTTTCTTATATCGACAAATATACCCCTTTTTCGGATTTATTTTCTGATAAAATTAACCCATTTAAGGGGTTGGTTTCTAATACTCTCAAATATACCAGAATTATGGTGTTATTTTCTCCGATTGATAAATATCCCCATATTACGGGGTTGTTTTCCTAGATTCATAAATGCACACATTTTACGGGGTTATTTTCTTATATTGATACCACTTGTACGAGGCTGTATTCTCATACTCGCAATTACGCTACTTTTACGGGGTTGTTTTCTCATATTTATAAATTTACACGTTCTACGGGGTTATTCTCTTATATTGATAATATTCCACTTTTACGGAGTAGTTTTCTCATATTAAATCTTTAGCACTATTATGGGGTTGTTTTGTCAAATTCATAAATATACACGTTTTACGGGGTTATTCTCTTAAATTGACAAATATACCCCATTTACGGGGTTGTTTCTCATATTCTAAAATTAACCCATTTAAGGGGTTGTTTTTTCTATACTCACAAACACATCAAAATTATAGGGTTATTTTCTCCGATAGATAAATATTCCCGTATTACAAGGTTGTTTTCTAATATTTATCAATATACCCCTCTTACGGGGTTGTTTCTCATATTAAAAAATTTACCCCTTCTACGAGGCTGTTTTCTCAGACTCGTAATTACACTAGTTTTACGGAGTTGTTTTCTCATATTCGTAAATATACACGTTTTACAGGGTTATTTTTGTATATTGATAAATATACCACTTTTACGAGGTCGTTTCCTCATATTAAATTATTAGAACTATTATGGGGTTGTTTTCTCAAATTTATAAATATACATGTGTTACGGGGTTATTTTCTTATATCGACAAATATACTCCTTTTACGGGGTTATTTTCTCATATTATAAAATTAACCCATTTAAAGGGTTGTTTTCTCATACTCACAAATATACCAAAATTATGATGTTATTTTCTCTGATTGATAAATATCCCCGTATTACGGGGTTGTTCTCTCATATTAAAAAATTTATGCCTTCTACGAGGCTGTTTTTACGAAGTTATTTTCTTATATCGACTCTCAATTACAATACTTTTACGAAGTTATTTTCTCATATTCATAAATATACACGTTTTACAGGGTTATTTTCTTATATTGATAAATATACCACTTTTACGGGGTCGTTTCCTCATATTGAATTATTAGCACTATTATGGGGTTGTTTTCTCAAATTTATAGATATACATGTTTTACGGGGTTATTTTCTTATATCGACAAACATACCCCTTTTACGGGGTTGTTTTCTCATATTATAAAATTAACCCATTTAAGAGGTTGTTTTCTCATACTCACAAATATACCAAAATTATGGTGTTATTTTCTCCGATTGATAAATATCCCTGTATTACGGGTTTGTTCATATTAAAAAATTTACCCCTTATTCGAGGCTGTTTCCCCAGACTCGCAATTACACTACTTTTACGGGGTTGTTTGCTCAGATTCATAAATATACGCGTTTTCCAGGGTTATTTTCTTATATTGATTAATATACCACTTTTATGAGGTCGTTTCCTCATATTAAATTATTAGCACTATTATGGGGTTGTTTTCTCAAATTCATAAATATACACATTTTACGAGCTTATTTTCTTATATCGATAAATATACCCTTTTTATGGGGTTATTTTCTCATATTATAAAATTAACCCATTTAAGGGGTTGTTTTCTCATATTCATAAAAATAACCCGTATTACGGGGTTGTTTTCACATATTAAAAAATTTACCCATTCCACGAGGCTGTTTTCTCATATGAAAAAATTTACCCATTCCACGAGGCTGTTTTCTTAGACTTACAATTATATTACTTTTACACGGTTGTTTTCTCATATTCATAAATATATATATTTTACGGGGTTATTTACTTATATTGATAAATATACCACTTTTATGGGGTTCTTTTCTTATACTAAATTATTAGCACTATTATGGGGTTGTTTTCTCATACGCACAAATATACCAAGATTACGGAGTTGTTTTCTCCGATTGATAAATATCCCTGTATTACGGAGTTATTTTCAGATATTAAGAAATTTATCCCTTCTACGAGGCTGTTTTCTAATATTATAAAATTTACCTATTCTACGAGGCTATTTTCTTAGACTCGCAATTACACTACATTTACGGGGTTGTTTTCTCATATTCATAAAAATACACGCTTTACAAGGTTATTTTCTTATATTGATAAATATACCACTTTTACGGGGTCGTTTTCTCATACTAAATTATTAGCACTATTATGGGGTTGTTTTCTCAGATTTATATATAGATACGTTTTTACGAGGTTATTTTCTTATATTGACAAATATACCCTTTTTACGGGGTTATTTTCTCATATTATAAAATTAACCCATTTAAGTGGTTGTTTTCTCATACTCACAAATATACCAAAATTACGGTGTTATTTTCTCCGATTGATAAATATCCCCGTACTATGGGGTTGTTTTCTAATTTTTATAAATATACCCCTCTTACCGGTTTGTTTTCTCATATTAAAAAATTTACCTCTTCTATGAGGTTGTTTTTGTAGACTCGCAATTGCACTACTTTTACGAGGTTGTTTTCTCTGATTAAAAAATATACATGTTTTACGGGGTTATTTTCTTACATTGATAAATATACCACTTTTACGGGTCGTTCTCTCATATTAAATTATTAGCACTATTATGGGGTTGTTTTCTCATACTCACTAGTATACCAAAATTACGGGATTATTTTCTCCGATTCATAAATATCCCCGTATTACAGGGTTATTTTCACATATAAAAAAATTTACCCATTCTATAAGGCTGCCTTCTCGTATTATAAAATTTACTCGATGTACGAGGATGTTTTTTTAGACTCGCAAATACACTACTTTTATGGGGTTGTTTTCTCAGATTTATAAATATACACGCTTTACGGAGTTATTTTCTTATATTGATAAATTGACCACTTTTAAGGTGTCATTTTCTCATAATAAATTATTAGCACTATTATAGGGTTGTTTTCTCAAATTAATAAATATACACGCTTTATGGAGTTATTTTCTTGTAGGGACAAATATACCTCTTTTACAGGATTGTTTTCACATATTATAAAATTAACCCATTTAAGGGGTGTTTTCTCATACTTACAAATTTACAAATATTACGGGGTTATTTTGTTTGATTGATAAATATCCCTGTATTACGGGTTGTTTTCTCATATTAAAAAATTTACCCCTTTTATGAGGCTGTTTTCTCATATTAAAAAATTTACCCATTCTACGAGGTTGTTTTCTCAAGCTCGCAATTACACTACTTTTACGCGGTTGTTTTCTCATATTCATAAATATACACATTTACGGGGTTATTTTCTTATATTAATAAATATACAACTTTGAAGGGGTTGTCTTCTCATATTAAATTATTAGCACTATTATGGGGTTATTTTTTCAAATTCATAAATATACACACTTTACGGGTTTATTTTATTATATTGACAAATATACCCTTTTTACGGGGTTGTTTTCTCATATTATAAAATTAATCCATTTAAGTGGTTGTTTTCTCATACTCACAAATACACCAAAATTACGGGGTTATTTTTTTTGATTGATAAATACCCCGTATTACGGGGTTGTTTTCTCATATTGAAAAATTTATCCCTTCTACGAGGCTGTTTTCTCAAAGTCATAATTACACTACTTTTACGGGGTTATTTTCCCAAATTCATTAATATACCACTTTTACGGGGCCGTCTTCGCATATTAAATTATTAGCATTATTATGGGGTTGTTTTCTCAAATTTATAAATGTATACGTTTTACAGGGTTATTTTCTAATATGGTCAAATATAACCCTTTTACGGGGTTCTTTTCTCATGTTATAAAATTAACCCATTTAAGTGGTTGTTTTCTCATACTTATAAATATACAAAAATTACGGGGTTATTTTCTCCGATTGATAAATATCCCCGTATTACGGGGTTGTTTTCTAATATTTATAAATATACTCCTTTTAGGGGGGTCATTTTCTCATATTAAAAAATTTACCCGTTCATTTTCTCAGACTCGCAATTACAATACTTTTACGGGGTTGTTTTTCCAAATTCATAGATACACACGTTTTACGGAGTTATTTTCTTATATTGGTAAATATACCACTTTTACGGGGTCATTTTCTCAGATTGAATTATTAGCACTATTATGGGATTTGTTTTCTCAAATTTATAAATATACACGTTTTACGGGGTTATTTTCTTATATCGACAAATATACCCCTTTTAGGGGGTTGTTTTTTTATTCTAAAATTAACCTATTTAAGGGGTTCTTTTTTCTTATTCATAAATACACCAAAATTGCGGGGTTATTTTCTTCGATTGATAAATATCCCCATATTACGGGATTGTTTTCTAATATTTTTAAATATACCCTTATTGCAGGGTTTTTTTCTAATATTAAAAAATTTACCAGTTCTACGAGGTTGTTTTCTCATACTCGCAATTATACTACTTTTACGAGGTTATTCTCGTAGATTCATAAATATACACATTTTACGAGGTTATTTTCTTATATTGATAAATATAATACTTTTACGGAGTCGTTTTCTCATATTAAATTATTATCACTATTATGGGTTGTTTGCTCAAATTCATAAATATACGCATCTTGTGGAGTTATTTTCTTATATGGACAAATATACCCCTTTTACGGGGTTGTTTTCTCATATTATAAAATTAACCCATTTAAGTGGTAGTTTGCTTATACTCACAAATACACCAAAGTTACGGGGTTATTTTCTCTGATTGATAAATATCCCCGTATTAGGGGGTTATTTTCTAATATTTATAAATATACCCCTTTTACGGGGTTGTTTTCTCATATTAAAAAATTTATCCCTTGTACGAGGCGGTCTTCGCATACTCGCAATTGCACTACTTTATGGGGTTGTTTTCTTAGATTCATAAATATAAACATTTTACAGGATTATTTTCTTACATTGATAAATATACCACTTTTGCTGGGTTGTTTTCTCATATTAAATTATTAGCACTATTATGGGGTTGTTTTTTTGCATATTCACAACTATACAAAAATTACGGGGTTATTTTCTCCGATTCATAAATATCCCCTTATTACGGAGTTGTTTTCACATATTAAATAATTTACCCCTTCTACGAGGCTATTTTCTCATATTAAAAAATTTACTTGTTCTACGAGGCTGTTTTCTTAGACTCGCAATTACACTACTTCTACGGGGTTGTTTTCTCATATTCATAAATATACACATTTTACGGGGTTATTTTCTTATATTGATAAATATACCATTTTTACGGGATCCTTTTCTCATATTAAATCATACACACTATTACGAGGTTGTTTTCTGAAATTCATAAATACACATATTTTACTGGTTTATTTTCTTATATCGACAAATATACCCCTTTTATGGGGTTGTTTTCTCATATTATAAAATTAATCCATTTAAGAGGTTGTTTTCTCATATTAAAAAATTTACCCCTTCTACGAGGCTGTTTTCTCAAATTTACCCATTCTACGAGGCTGTTTTCTCAGACTTGCAATTGCACTACTTTTACGTTGTTGTTTTCTCAGATTGATAAATATACACGTTTTATGGTGTTATTTTCTTATATTGATAAATATACCACTTTTACAAGGTCATCTTCTCATATTAAATTATTAGCACTATTATGAGGTTGTTTTCTCAAATTTATAAATATACATGTTTTACGGGGTCTTTTTTCTTATATGGACAAATATAGCCCTTTTACGGGGTTGTTATCTCATATTATAAAATTAACCCATTTAATTGGTTGTTTTCTCATACTCACAAACCAAAATTACGGATTTATTTTCTCTGATTGATAAATATCTCCGTATTACGGGGTTGTTTTATAATTTTTATAAATACACCCCTTTTACCAGGTTGTTTTCTCATATTATGAAATTCCATCTCTTCCTGTTGGGCCGGCTGCACCCAAGAATCGCACCACTTTACAGGTTGTTTCCTCGTGTCCATAAACATACACCGCCTCTACTGTGGTTATTTTCTTACATTAATAAATATACTACTTTTACGGGTCGTTTTCTTATATTAAATTATTAGCACTATTATGGGTTTATTTTCTCATATCACAAATATACCAAAATTACAGGGTTATTTTTTTCGATTGATAAATATACACGTTTTACAGGGTTTTTTTCTTACATTGATAAATATACCACTTTTACAGGGTCGTTGTCTCATATTAAATTATTTGCACTATTATGGGGTTGTTTTCTCATATTCACAAATATACCAAAATTACGGGGTTATTTTCTCCGATTCATAAATATCACCGTATTACGGGGTTGTTTTCACATATTAAAAAATTTACCCCTTTTATGAGGCTGTTTTCTCATATTTTAAAATTTAACCATTCTACGAGGCTGTTTTCTTATACTCGCAATTACACTAATTTTATGAGGTTGTTTTCTCATATTCATAAATATACACGCTTTACGGGGTTATTTTCTTATATTGATAAATAGACTACTTTTACGGGGTCATTTTCTCATATTTAATTATTAGCACTATTATGGGTTGTTTTCTCAAATTCATAAATATACACGTTGTCACTACCCAATCTGTGGGTCCGTGACCTGCACTAGGGAATGGGTAGGTTTAAGGCTACCGAATCCCGTAGTAAGCCTTACTAACCGGTAATTCAATAAAATACTTATAAAATATCGTATTAATCCTGACTGAGATGCCATAAATAAGTCTAACTAGTCTTTATAACATCCCATGTCCATCATGGACCAGAATAATTATAACAAATTAAAAGTACTTTACTGTGCAAGGTCTAGAGTATAAAATAACTAAAAATATGAAAGTAAAGATTATTTACAATAAGCCTGAGGAAGAGAGAAGTCGGACTATCACAATGCGTGACTAGCGAAAACTCTAATCACACCAAAAATAAAATCAGATCACAATCTCGAGGTGAGTTAAAATCAAATAATCCTGTGACTATTGCAGTCTTCTAAATAAAATAATATTTATTATCTCAGTATAACATGCCATTGTACATCACATACGAGTTATCCCATAATTTAAAGATAAAATACATTTCAACACTTATGGGATGAGTGGCACAGTAGAACCCTAACCCCAATTACTAGCAGCCTTACGGCTCTCTTATTCTAATAGGTCTGGCTCCCAGAGAGCGAAGCTCGACCAGGGTCCTTATATCCAGCCTAAACAATTGATTCCCAACTAAGCCGGCGCCTAGAGAGCATTGCTCGACCAGGGACCTTTCTCCGGCAATTAACTTTCACAGTCTAGATATTTTTACCAGTGCGCACGCGGTCCTGATGCAACCCATCAGGTGGCATGTTCTACTATAGCCTCATTCCAATGTCATAATCATAACACATATATATTAATCATAGTCTAACATAATCATTCAACACATACCGAAATAAAGATTTAGAAATTCGGGGAAAGCAAACATGCAATTTGTGTGTAGAAATAATAATCATTATAATAAAATAACATTAATTATGATATCAAAATAACGATGCTTTAGAATTATTCTTAGTAATTAATAATTAAATGAAATTATTTATAATACGATACTGATAATCATATTAAACATAAATTACTAAAGCATCGTATTAAATTTAGACATGACAATAGTGCAAAGATTATGTGACTTTAACTCGCTCTAACTGACTCCGCAAAGACGCCCCACGCGTGGAGCCAGCGAAGGACGGATTATCTATTTGATAGGCTTTTTGTGTAGCTAAAATCTAAGGCAGTGAACCTATCGATGCAGACTAGCACAAATGGTGAGTATCAAGGTCGTATTCTCGGGAAAGGGTGATCCTAGACCTATTGTAGCTTCTTATGTTATCTAACCTAAACAAATCAATGAAGTGTTATGCTATGATTAAATATGAATAAATAATTAATTAAATGTCAAATAATCTGAAAGGATTTAGGAAAACTCTCGAAGGAAAAAGCAAACCGGACCTAAGTTAGTTGGATTTTAGTAAAGATAGAGATTAAATTGATTATCAATTGCACTCATCTGATGAATTTAATCAATTGGCTTCCTCTCTCGAGATAACCGAATTCCTAACATAATAACCTAAAGTTGGAATCTCTTCCTAACGATCGATTATTCGATTAGCATTAAGGTTTAACACGCCTCTATTAAGCTTTGTTAATTCTTAATCCGGCTAGTCAATTACTCTTATATCTAAGTGATTATTAACCAGTTCTTGCTATTCAAATTTCCAATTACTAAATGAATCTCTCAATTACATAAAGCAATCTAAATACCACAATTCACAATGTCTCATGATTAAAGTGATTTCTCATTAATAATAAAAGCAAGAAGAAACAAGCATTGATAATCAAAATCTCATAAACATTGAAATTAATCCAACAACATAGGAACCCCAAATGGGTTTGACAATTTAGTTACTCATACTAATAAGCAACACAAAATAAAGAATAGATTCAGAAAAGTAAATTAAAGGCATGTACACCCTTCTTCTTCAAGTTGGATGAGAAATCCTAAATTCCCAATTTAGAATAGTAAACCCTACTTGAATGTTCCCAAATCTTGTCTTGATCTTCAATTTGATGTTAAAACATGTGTAATCCTTCCTTCAATTGATGAAATGATCTTCTAAGGTCAAGAATTAAAGTCTGGAAGTAGATGGTTTAAGCTTGTATAATGGAAATCAAGTTAGAAAATCGAATCCTAATTTAGCAAATCATTTTTGCCTATATAATCCCTTTCTTCAAGACAAGTGAGTCCAGCCGGCCGGACCCCACGCTCCGTGATCTATTGACTTTTCAGCCGTGTTCTGAAGCAAGGCCGAGCAACCACGAGCCATGGTGAAGGCCGTGGTGGCCTCAGAAATCATGCCAAAATGGCACTCTTGGAGGGCAACTACTTGATAACTTAGCACAACCGGAGTCTAGGCCTTGCTCAACCTTGGAATGCTAGTCCTTGCTCCATTTTGATGGATTCTGGTCCGTAATTGTGCGTAATTCCCTCAATTATTGATAATGTCCCTTGATAATGACTTAAAACGTGAAAAGAACCAAAAGACAGGTGATTCTAGCATAAAACGAGATAACTATGCACAAAAATATAAACAATTGGGCATGTAAATATGTATAATATGATGCCTATCAAATCATCCCACACTTAAGCTTTTGCTTGTCCTCAAGCAACCAATAACTCAATACATGTACAAGCAATAATCACCCCTCAGAATCCATGCTAAAGTTCACAACTCAACCTTATTCAACATATAAAGAATGAATCTCAAGTAACTAGCAAGTTATACACCTTTAAGGAAGAACTATGATAATATCATCTCGAAACACAATTTATATAACAAATCAGCATTAAAGACTAAGAACCATTGCCTCACAGGAATCTCTCAAATCACTCACAATGTTTACAAGTAAATAAGACAATTCCCTCAATGCAGCTGCACAAAACCTGTTTCCCATAAGCTTGCTCATAAATCCCACCTTCGCTACCGCGAATAATTGAATACCAAAATCAAAGGGTCTTTTCAAAGGTTGTAATGAGGATGAGGTAAAGGTAAGAATATTTGGGTAGAAGTGTAAAGTATACTAAAAAATCATGCACTTATTTGAAATGAATGCTTCAGGAACTGAGTGCTAAACAATAAAAGTATTCACTAAGTCTTATTTGAAGTAAAGGATGCTCATAAGAGTTAAATTCAGAAGAGCTAAAAGCTAAGAAGTAAGTCATAATTTTTCTTTTGATATATACTATGTATATATATTACAGCAGCTTATATAGGGGCTGCTGTGGTTAGTGACATAAATAATAAGAATAAATATCCAATTTGGATTGAAGGGAGCATCAAAGAATGATTGAAAAGACTAAGTGAATTAAAAATAATGTTAGGCACTATAATCCCATAAATGAAGAAACATAACACATAATTACTCAAAGATAAAGGTGAAAAGGGTTACGTATGCATAGAATGGTGTATATGTGAAGATTAGTGCAAATTACTAAGAAAAGGTTAAGGCTCAAACCGGGCTGACTAATGGAAATAGAGGGTAGGCTTTTGGCCAGATGTGGTGAAATCCTAAGTTGCCAAATCATCTAATGGTATTCAAAAATTCATAGTGTTAGAAAAATCAAAACTGGGTATAGCACATAACTAGCATCTCATAATCCTTGAAGATCATACTTAGTGTACATTTCAAGATGGCAAAGCAAAGTGTTTTACTAAAATAAATTAATCATGAAAGGAAAATGAAAGGAAATAACATAAAATTAAACATGTAAAAAGACAAGAAAATAAAATAAAACAAAATAAAGAAGGAAAATAAAAAGAAAGAGGAAAAAGAAAAATAGCACAAATTTTTGTTTCACTCACGGTAGTCTCAAGGCGATCCTCACCGGTAAGTCTGGAGGATGATGAGGAAGTCAAGGAGGGGTGGTGGTGGTGGCACATGGTCCGTGAAGCATCTTGCCAGATCGAACTCCATATCATCGATGAACTGTTGATTTTATGCTCCGGTTTCCATCATGTTTTTATCTGCTCCGCCATTAAGTCTATATGGGTGGCCTGCCTCTCCAACCCATGCATAAGCTGTTGGAGCATATCATTTAGACCGCGAAACTGCGCCCTAGTCTCCTCTTGAAACTGCCCAAACTCCTTTCTCTACTGCGCAAACTCAGTATAGTGCTACTGCTGTAAATCGCAGACTCGATCTAGTCGGTCAGCTAAAGCACTAATCTGAGCACTCGATGTCCCTACAGAATAAGAAGATGAGGCTCCAGATGTAGGCATAAACACTTTGGCTCGGTTAGGAATCCTACCATCTGGAATCCCAGCCGTTAGATCTTGGGCTCCTCTAGCTGCTGCCTTTCTAGCCTCCTTGACTATTGTGTTCACGAGCCTGTATTCTATACCATGTGGGTGTCGAGTAGCCGTGATCATCTACATGTTGATCATCTGTCTGATCCCTAGTGGTGTCATGTCACCAATCTGTGAAAGCTCTGACAGACAGTCGTCCAATACATCTAGTCTCTTAGCTAACTTAGTTACTTACGGGCCAAAACAACAGTGCATCTTCTTCTAGGCGTCTACTATAAAGAACGGATTTGTTGAGCTAACAAATATCCCAAGTCAAGCTTCTTCCGATGTTGCATAGCCTAGAGGATGAAGACATCGGTCTGTATTACTGCTCCAAAACTATCTCCCATGCCTGTAATCGTGTAAGCTAATAAGGTATGGAGATAGCGGAGATGATCCGGAAGGCTAGACGCCTTAGACCTATTGGGGTATTACGATTCTGACCTGAGTACCAATGAATCCCACATGGTGTCGTATGATATTGGGTTGATGTAGAGACATCCCTGATACTCCTCCCCTGTCTTCTCTGCCATCCATAATCCGGCAGTGCCAATTGGGACTGACATAGAGAACTCCCTTCCTCCAAGTCTGAAGTAAACTGCATCAGGCTTATGCGAGTTTGTGATCTATTGCTGCAGGAAGAAGGTGCCGAGGAATTCAATCGTAAGCTCGCAGTAGGTTGGCTTAATGATGTCGAAGAATCGCGTGTATGGCAGAGTTTCGAACAGAGTACGCACATCGTGAGCCAATCCCACCCTTTCCAGGGATACGAAGTCGATGCAACGTCCCGCCATCACTTACTTCCATCTCATGACTTGGAATCGACTTTCGTTATCTGCATTATGGAACTCCCTACCTTCATTTGACACATATACGCACACATTTAGGCTGTAAATCAAGTAAATAAATCAAACGGGAAAGTCCCACTTCACCGATCACCAAAAGTCCGACATAAATTACTCCAACCCTAAGTTCATACAACTATGTTTAATATATAAAGTAAGTGTCCTAAAGATCAACAAGCATGCAATGAATGATAACATAAAAGTGGGCCGAAGAAAAGAACATAAAACTAGAATAGGAATGCCTCCCAAGGGCGCTTCTTTTTAATTCTTGAGTCATTTAGCTGGACTCAATATGGATCATTATTGCAGGTATAGAATCATGTTAACCCGCTGCTCAGTCTCCAACGAGTTTTCATGATACACCTTGAGCCTATGTCCATTGACCTTGAAATCACCCTTCTCGGGATGATGAAGCTCGACTGTGCCATATGGGAAAACTTGCTTAACCACGAATAGCCCCGAACATCGACTCTTGAGCTTCCTTGTGAACAACCGAAGATGTGAGTTATATAGCAATACTCTATCTTCACTCTGAAACTCCTTGGGACCTTTGAGCCTCTGATTGTGCCACTTCTTTGTCTTTGCCTTGTAAATTGAGGAGTTTTCATATGCTTGTTGATGCTATTCCTACAATTCACCCAGTTGCCACTGTCTCTCCTTGCCTACAGAATCATCATCAAAATTGCAAGTTTTAAGGGCCCAAAGAGCCCTGTGTTCTAATTCGACAAGTAAATGACAAGACTTCCCATACACCAGCCTATAGGCATAAAACCTCTAGAGATCCTATATACAGTTCTAAATGCCTATAATGCATCATCTAGTTTTGAGGCCCAATCCTTCCGACTTACACCCATAGTTCTCTTTAAGATACGTTTTAAACCCCTATTAGTAACCTTAACTTGCCCACTGGTTTGTGGGTGATAGGGAGTAGAGAATCACTGCGTTACACCATAGCGCCTGAGTGCTTCTCCAATTGAGCATTACAGAAATGTGTTCCCCTGTCACTAATTAGCGCTCTAGGTGTGCCGAACCTAGCAAATAACCTTTTAAGGAACGTGCACACAACTCTGGCATTGTCAGTAGGTAAGGCCTGTGCCTCAGGCCATTTAGAGAAATACTCAACAACCATAGGGATATACTTATTACCATTTGAGAAAGGGAAGGGTCTCATGAAGTCAATACCCCAAACATCAAATATCTCAACTGTCTGCATACTGTTTTGGGGCATTTCATCACGGGTAGAGATATTACCTGAACGCTGACAAGCGTCGCAGACCTGAATAAAGGTTCTAGCATCCTAGAAGATAGTGGGCCACTAAAAGCCTACATCTAACACCTTCCTAGCAGTATGGTTCGCCGCTTGATGGCCTCTTGCATGTCCTTCATGACAGTGCCTCAAGATCTGGAGACTCTCTTCGCCATAAACACATCGACGAATGACCTAGTCTGCACACACTCGATATAGGAAGGGATCTTCCCAAATGTAGTATTTCAAATCAGCAAAGAATTTCTTCTTTTGCTGATAAGTCATACCCTTTGGTAAGACCCTAGCCACAAGATAGTTAGCATAATCAGAAAACCAAGGAGAATCGAAATATACCTTCAATGAATACAAGTGCTCCTTTGGAAATCGATCATCTATCGTGCTCTCATCAAGTGCTTTCAAGCTCGGATTCTCCAGTTTGGATAGGTGATCTGCTGCCAGATTTTCTGCGCCCTTCTTATCTCTAATCTCAATGTCGAACTCGTGCAATAATAAAATCCATCTGATCAATCTTGGCTTAGCATCATGCTTATTAAACAAATACCTCAAAGCTGAATGGTCAGTGAAGACGAAGGTCTTTGATAAGACGAGGTATGATCAGAATTTTTTGAAGGCATAAACAACAGCCAACAACTCCTCTGTAGTAGTATAATGTTCTTGGGCTCCTGTTAACGTCTTGCTAGCATAGTAAATGGGTTGGAACTTTTTATTAAACCTCTGTCCAAGCACAGCTCCAACTGCATAGTCATTAGCATCACACATTAGTTCAGAGGGTAGCCCCCAATCAGGCGAAGCCATGATAGGGGCTGTGGTCAAAAGTTTCTTTAATAAATCAAAAGAAGACAAACATGCATCATAAAAAATGAAAGGTGCATCCTTAACTAGTAATTGAGTAAGAGGCCTAGCAATTTCAGAGAAATTTCTAATAAATCTTATATAGAACCCAACATGGCCTAAGAAACTCCTAACCCTAACAGATCTAGGGGGTGGTAGCTTAGATATTGTTTCTATTTTAGCTCTATCGACTTCCATCCCTGCATGTGAAATCTTATGCCCTAGAATGATCCCTCTCTCACTATAAAATGACACTTTTCCCAATTTAGCACCAAGTTAGCCTCAATGCACCTAGCTAACATGCATTTTAGATTTGCCAAACAGTGAGAGAATGAATTACCAAAAACAGAGAAGTCATCCATAAATACCTTCATCGACTCCTCAATCATATCATCAAAAATGGCCATCATACACCGCTGAAATGTAGCCGGCGCATTGCATAGACCAAAAGGCATCCGTCTATAGGCAAATGTCCCGTAGGGGCAGGTGAAAGTTATCTTCTCTTGGTCTTCAGGTGCAATTGGGATCTGAAAATATACTAAGAAACCATCAAGGAAACAGTAAAACATATGTCCTGCTAATCTTTCTAACATCTAATCAATGAAAGGAAGAGGGAAGTGATCCTTCCGAGTTGCATCATTAAGCTTCCTGTAATCGATGCACACTCAAAATCCTATTACCGTCCGTGTAGGTATCAGCTCATCCTGCTCATTGCGGATTACTGTCATGCCTCCTTTCTTCGGCACAACCTGCACAGGGCTCACCCAAGAACTGTCAGAAATAGGGTAAATTAATCCTGCATCTAGGAGCTTAATTACCTCCTTTTTCACTACTTCCTTCATGTTAGGGTTAAGTCGCCTCTGTGGCTAAACTATTGCTCTATAGCTATCCTCCATAAGAATCTAGTGAGAACATAAACTAGGGTTGATCCCGGGAATATCAACAATCTTGTAGGTGAAGGCCTTCTTATACCTCTTGAGCACATTTAGAGTTTTTGCTCGCTCCTCAGGTGTTAAATCTGCTGCAATAATCACCGGTAACTTTGCTTCCTCATCCAAGAATCCATAGCTTAAGTGCTTAGGCAACTCCTTCAATTCTAAGGCTGGGGGATTATCGAAAGAAGACTTCACTTTCTACACTTCTAACTTGTCAAGAGAAAGAAAAGGATCAGTAGAACAGCTAGGCTCAGTAGCCAATAAACTAGCGAGCTGCTCCAACACTTTGGTCGGGTCGCACTGGCAGACGAGCCCTGGGGAAAAGCTGGCCGACTGAAGTAGCAAGGACACTCTCGAGCCATATGACCCATCTCGCCACACCTAAAACAAGCTCCGCTGGAAGCTAGGCACGGTCCCTGATGTGACCTGCCGCACATGTGACAAGTGCTAGTCCTAGAACTAAAGCTGTTGTAGCCTGAACTCTGCCCACTACCATTGAAGCCCTAACCAGGACTGAATCCTCGGCTAGCCTTCTGATTGTGCCTACCCTTTTTATGGATAAGGTGGCTTCTCTGTCCGATTTGCTGGTCGGCACCCCCGAAGTAGCCTCTACTGCCGTAGTACGGCATAACTGGCTGCGCACTGGACTGACCCTCAATCCTATTCTTCTTTTTCCTACCATCATCAGTCCTCTAACCAAACCTTCGTAGGGTCATTTCCATTTGTCTTGCCATGTCAGTCACTTCTAGGAATCTGCTCCTCCTAGACTGAACCAAGGAGACAAATTCTGGACTGAGTCCTGAAATGTACTGGCTGTGCATACCTACTCAGCTACACAAATTGTCTAGTGTATTTGGTCATTGCCAGGTCTCCCTTAATTAGCCTTTTAAATCTCTCTCTGTACTCCTGCCTCATGCTAAAAGGGATGAAGTACTCCTTAAACCTGTCTCTGAACTGCCTCCACGACAATCCATCTAGAAAGGGGCAGATATAGTCTCTGAACTATTGAGATGCTATCCCCTTCAAAGATAATCCAGCCATCTCAATGGTCCTCCTATTAGAACAGTGCAAGTCGGATGCCCTTTTCTCGACCTTGTCCAGGAAGTCCAGAGGGTCTCCAACTGTCCCATCAAACTCCACGGGTCTTATTTTGGTGTACTCAGACATGGGAACATCGTCCGGATTCCTAATACCGGACCCACTAGCACGGCTTCCTGAACCCTGGGCAGCCTGCTACTGTTGGAAGACCAATAACTGCTTTAAGGCCCTCTACATCCCAGTCATACCGGTTACAAATACCTCCATTAGGATTCCATCAGCACCTTGTACCTTTTGAGTCTCAACCGATCCGGCTCCGTCAGCCGAGGCCCACTCTGGTACCACTCGGTCAGCTGAGGGGCCATCTGAGCAAAAAACTCACCTTGGCCTTCTTGGGCCAATGTTGCAGCTGCAGTTGCTCGAGTTCTCGGCATGGCAAGGGCTGAAAATAAACGACAAGCTATTAAACCTAACAGACTCTCTAATGTATAGCATAGATACTAGAATCAACGAAACATGCAAGGACATACTCGATTCCTAATTTCCACAGTAGTTAAGGAAAACTAAACCTAAGCTCTGATACCAACTTTGTCACGACCCGATCTGTGGGTTCGTGACCGGTAGTAGGGAATGGGTAGGCTTAAGGCCACCGAATCCCATAGTAAGCCTTACTAACCGATAATTCAATAAAATGCTTATAAGATATCGTATTAATCCTAACTGACATGCCATAAATAATTCTAACTGGTATTTATAACATCCCACGTCCATCATGGACCTGAATAATCATAATAAATTAAAAGTACTCTACTGCAGAAGGTCTAGCATATAAAATAACTAAAAATATGAAAGTACAGATTATTTACAATAAGCCCAATGTAGAAAGAAGTCGGACTGTCACAATACAGGATAACGAAGAACTCTAACTTTCACTTGAAAAATAAAATTGAGACTGTCAGTCTCGGGAGTGAGTTAAAATCAAATAATCATGTGACTATTGCAGTCTTCTCAGTAAAATAATATTTGTTATCTCAGTATGACATGCAATTGTACATCACATACGAGTCGTATCATAATTTAAAAATAAAATACATTTCAACACTTATGGAACGAGTGGCTCAGTAGAACCCCAACCCCAATTACTTGCAGCCTTTCGGCTCTCTTATTCCAATAGGTCTGGCGCCCAAAGAGCGAAGCTCGACCAGGGTCCTTACATCCAGCCTGAACACTTGATTCCCAACTAAGCCGACACCGAGAGAGCATTGCTCGACTAGGGACCTTTCTCCGGCAGTCAACTTTCACAGCCCAGAGAGTTATACTCGACCAGGGCAAAAATCCAAAATAACCTTATTACCTGTCTCTGATTATTACCGGTGCGCACGCGGTCCTGATGCAACCCATCAGGTGGCATGTTCTACTATAGCCTCATCCCAATGTCATAATCATAACACATATATATTAATCATAGTCTAACATAATCATTCAACACATACCGAAATAAAGATTTAGAAATTCGGAGAAAGCAAACATGCAATTTGTGTGTAGAAATAATAATAATTGTATTAAATAATTATGATATCAAAATAATGATATAATTTCACTAATAATAATATTAAAATTATTCTTTATAATTAATAATTAAATGAAATTATTTATAATGCGATACTGATAATCATATGAAACATAAATTACTAAAGCATCATATTAAATTTAGATATGACAATAGTGCAAAGATTATGTGACTTTAACTCACAGTTCTGACGCATTCCGCAGTTCGCTCCTATGCCTCGGGTGGAGCTGGCGGGAATAATGGATTATCTATTCACAAAAACACTCAATTAATAGACATTCTTAAATTTTTCCTAGGCCTAGATCCTCATATTAGACTACCTAAAATTAATTTAGACTCAAGAAATCTGTCGAATATTTGGCAGAACTTCCCCTAAATTACGGACATTTACCCCGTAAAATGGGTTTAGAACCTGCCAAAGACATCAAATATACTGCGATTAAATAACAAAAGTCGGGCCACCAGAACTGCATTAATTTCCCGACTCCGCAACACAACACAATAAATTAAATTCAATTAATTTTTAAATTATCCATCACATGTAATTAATAGCCACAATATTTTTCTAAAATTACAACATAATTTTTAGAGTCTAAATAAAATTATACCGAATCGAAATTGCAATATTTCACCATCCTAAAAACACGGGTCCTGGGTCGATCCATCAGTGTCGACCGAACCCGTATGCCTATGCAAAGCTCGAGTCGTGGGGAGTCCGAAAGTACAAGAATTCCGGTCGGAAAGTGACTGGAAGGCGATGAATCAGGGCTAGAAAGATGCTGCTCCAGTGACGCTTCTCGAGGCTGCCGGCGGGGATTTTCGCGGCAAGGAAGGTCGCTTCCGGGGTTTTCGGGGGGGGGAGTCCGTCTCCAGCTTCGGTTTGCCGAAAGGACACCGACAAGAGGCCGAACGATGAAGGCAACCCCTTTTCTCTTCGCTCGGCGTCTGTGGAAGGGATGGAGGAGGAGGAGGATGGACTCCATTAGCCGGGGAGGGCAGGAGCCAGAGATGCCAGGAAAGGGAATGGAAAGGGAGAGAGAAAGGAAAGGAGGAGGGAGAGGAGGGAAGGAAAGGGAGAGAAGAGAGAAGGAAAGGGGAGGGGGAAAGAAAAAGAGGGAAATTTTTTTTTCTTTTATTTTAATTTATTATTATTATTATTATTATTTTAAGAAAAATACTGGATATTACACAAGTTCTACGGGGTTATTTTCTTATGGGGACAAATATACCCCTTTTACAATGTTGTTTTCTAATATTATAAAATTAATCCATTTAAGGGATTGTTTTCTCAGATTCATAAATATACACGTTTTACGTAGTTATTTTTTTATATTGATAAATATACCACTTTTATTGGGTCGTCTTCTCATATTAAATTATTAGCACTATTATGGGGTTGTTTTCTCAAATTCATAAATATACACGTTTTACGGGATTATTTTTTTATATCGACTAATATACCCCTTTTACGGGTTTGTTTTCTCATATTATAAAATTAACTCATTTAGAGGGTTGTTTTCTCATACACACAACTATACTAAAATTACAGGGTTATTTTCTCTCATTGATAAATATCCCTGTATTATGGGGTTGTTTTTTCATATTAAAAAATTCACCCATTCTACGAGGCTATTTTCTTTGACTCGCAATTACACTACTTTTATGGGGTTTAGTTCTCAAATTCATAAATATACACGTTTTACGGGATTATTTTATTATATAGACAAATATACCCCCTTTACGGGGTTGTTTTCTCATATTATAAAATTAACCCATTTAAGGGGTTGTTTTCTCATACACACAGCTATACCAAAATTACGTGCTTATTTTCTCCGATTGATAGATATCCCCGTATTATGGGGTTGTCTTCTCATATTAAAAAATTCACCCCTTCTACGAGGCTATTTTCTCAAACTCGAAATTACACTACTTTTACGGGGTTGTATTCTCAAATTCATAAATATACACTTTTTACTGGGTTATTTTCTTATATTGATAAATATACCACATTTACGGGGTCGTTTTCTCATATTAGATTATTAGCACTATTATGGGGTTGTTTTGTCAAATTCATAAATATACACATTTTATGGGGTTATTTTCTTATATCGACAAATATACTCCTTTTAAGGGTTGTTTTCTCATATTCTAAAATTAATCCATTTAACGGGTTGTTTTTTCATACTCACAAATATACCAAAATTATAGGGTTATTTTCTCCGATTAATAAATATCTGTGTATCACGGGGTGTTTTTAAATATTTATAAATATACCCCTCTTACAAGGTTTTCTCATATTAAAAAATTTACCCCTTCTATGAGGCTATTTTCTCAGACTTGCAATTACATTACTTTTACAGACTTGTTTTCTCAGATCATAAATATACACGTTTTACAAGTTATTTTCTTATATTGATAAATATACCACTTTACGGGATCATTTTCTCATATTAAATTATTAGCACTATTATAAGGTGTTTTCTCCAATTTATAAATATACATGTTTTACGAGATTATTTTTTTATATCGACTAATATACCCCTTTTACGGGGTTGTTTTCTCATATTTTAAAATTAACCTATTTAAGGGGTTGTTTTCTCATACTCACAAGTATACCAAAATTATGGTCTTATTTTCTTTAATTGATAAATATCTCTGTATTACGGGTTGTTCTCTCATATTAAAGAATTTACCCCCTCTACAAGGCTGTTTTCTCAAACTCGCAATTATACTACTTTTATGGGGTTGTTTTCTCAAATTCATAAATATACACGTTTTACGGGGTTATTTTCTTATATTGATAAATATACCACTTTTATGGGGTAGTTTCCTCATATAAAATTATTAGTACTATTATGGGGTTGTTTTATCAAATTCCTAAATATACACGTTTTACGGGGTTATTTTCTTATATCGACAAATATACCCCTTTTACGTGGTTGTTTTCTCATATTCTAAACTTAGCCCATTTAATGGGTTGTTTTTTCATACTAAAAAATATACCAAAATTGTGGGGTTATTTTCTCCGATTGATAAATATCCGCGTATCACGGGGTTGTTTTCTAATATTTATAAATATACCCCTCTTACAGGGTTGTTTTCTCAATTAAAAAATTTACCCTTCGATGAGGCTGTTTTCTGAGACTCACAATTACACTACTTTTACGGAGTTGTTTTCTCATATTCATAAATATACACGTTTTATAGCGTTATTTTCTTATATTGATAAATATACCACTTTTACGGGTCATTTTCTCATATTAAATTATTAGCACTATAATGGGGTTGTTTTATCAAATTTATAAATATACACATTTTATGGGATTATTTTCTTATATCGACTAATATACTCTTTTTACGGTGTTGTTTTCTCATATTATAAAATTAATCCATTTAAAGGGTTGTTTTCTCATACTGACAAATATACCAAAATTACGGTGTTATTTTCGCCGATTGATAAATATCCCCGTATTACAGGGTTGTTCTCTCATATTAAGAAATTTACTTATTATACGAGGCTATTTTCTCAGACTCGCAATTACACTACTTTTACGGGGTTGTTTTCTCATATTCATAAATATACAAGTTTTACGGGGTTATTTTCTTATATTGATAAATATACCACTTTTACGAGGTCATTTCCTCATATTAAATTATTAGCACTATTATGGGGTTGTATTCTCAAATTCATAAATATATATGTTTTACGGCGTTATTTTCTTATATCGACAAATATACCCCTTTTACGGGGTTGCTTTTTCATTTTCTAAAATTAACCCATTTAATGGGTTGTTTTTTTATACTCACAAATATACCAAAATTATGGGGTTATTTTCTGTGATTGATAAATATCCGCGTATCACGGGGTTGTTTTCTAATATTTATAAATATACCCCTCTAACGGGGTGGTTTTCTCATATTAAAAAATTTACACCTTCTACGAGGCTGTTTTATGAGACTCACAATTACACTACTTTTACGGAGTTGTTTTCTCAGATTCATAAATATACACATTTTACAGGGTTGTTTTCTTATATTAATAAATATACCACTTTTACAGGATCATTTTCTCATATTAAATTATTAGCACTATACTGGGATTGTTTTCTCAAATTTATAAATATGCACATTTTACGGGATTATTCTTTTATATCGACTAATATACCCCTTTTACGGGGTTCTTTTCTCATATTTTAAAATTAACCTATCTAAGGGGTTGTTTTCTCATACTCACAAATATACTAAAATTACGGTGTTATTTTCTCCAATTGATAAATATCCCGTATTACTGGGTTGTTCTCTCATATTAAGATTTTCTCAAACTCGCAATTACTCTACTTTTTCAGGGTTGTTTTCTCAAATTCATAAATATACACGTTTACGAGGCTATTTTCTTATATTGATAAACATACCACTTTTACGGGCTCATACTAAATTATTAGCACTATTATGGGTTATTTTCTCAAATTCATAAATATACATGTTTTACGAGGTTATTTTCTCTTATGGACAAATATACCCCTTCTACGGGATTGTTTTCTCATATTATAAAATTAACCCATTTAATGGGATTATTTTCTCATACTCACAAATATACCACAATTACGGGATTATTTTCTCCAATTGGTTAATATACCCATATTACGGAATTGTTTTCTCATATTAAAAAATTCACCCCTTCTACGAGGCTGTTTTCTCATATTAAAAATTTACCCTTTCTACGAGGCTGTTTTCTCATATTAAAATTTTACTCGTTCTATGAGGCTGTTCTCTTAGACTAGCAATTACACTACTTTTACGAAGTTGTTTTCTCAAATTCATAAATACACACGTTTTACGGGGCTATTTTCTTATATTGACAAATATAGCCCTTTTACGGGGTTATTTTCTCATATTGTAAAATTAACCCATTTAAGGAGGTTTTTTCTCATACTCACAAATATACTAAAATTACAGGGTTATTTTCTCCGATTGATAAATATCCCCGCATTACGGGGTTATTTTCTCATATTGAAAAAGTTACCCATTCTACGAGGTTGTTTTCTCAGACTCGCAATTGCACTATTTTACGGGGTTGTTTTCTCATATTCATAAATATACACGTTTTATAGAGTTATTTTCTTATATTGATAAAAATATCACTTTTACGGGTTCATACTAAATTATTAGCATTATTATGGAGTAGTTTTCTTAAATTCATAAAAATACAAGTTTTACGGGCTTATTTTCCTATATGGACAAATATACCCCTTTTACGGGGTTGTTTTCTCATATTATAAAATTAACCCATTTAAGGGTTGTTTGCTCATACGAGGCTGTTTTCTCATATTAAAAATTTATCCTTTCTACGAGGCTGTTTTCTCATATTAAAATTTTACCCGTTCTAGGAGGCTGTTTTCTTAAACTAGCAATTACACTACTTTTACGAAGTTGTTTTCTCAGATTCATAAATGCAAACGTTTTATGGGGTTATTTTCTTATATCGACAAATATAGCCCTTTTACGAGGTTGTTTTCTTATATTATAAAATTAACCCATTTAAAGGTTGTTTTCTCATACTCACAAATATACCATAATTACGGGGTTATTTTCTCCGATTGATAAATATCCACGTATTATGGTCTTGGTTTCTAATATTTATAAATATACCACTACTACGGGGTTGTTTTCTCATATTAAAAAATTTACCTCTTCTACGAGCCTATTTTCTGAGACACGCCATTACACAACTTTTACGAGCTTGTTTTCTCAGATTCATAAATATGCACGTTTTAGGGGGTTATTTTCTTATATTGATAAAAATACCACTTTTACAGGCTCGTACTAAATTATTAGCACTATTGTGGGGTTGTTTTGTCAAATTCATAAATATACACTTTTTACGGGGTTATTTTCTCATATTATCAAATTAACCCATTTAAAGCGTTGTTTTCTCGTACTTCTTAACATACCAAAATTGCGGTGTTATTTTCTCCGATTGATAAATATCCCCGTATTACGAGGTTGTTCTCTCATTTTAAAAAATTTACCCCTTCTACGAGGCTGTTTTCTCGAAGTAGCAACTATACTACTTTTACGTTGTTGTTTTCTCAGATTCATAAATATACACGTTTTACGAGTTATTTTCTTATATTGATATATATACCAATTTTACGGGGTCATTTTCTCATACTAAATTATTAGCACTATTATGGGGTTGTTTTCTCAAATTAATAAATATACACATTTTACGGGGTTATTTTCTTATATTGACAAATATACCTTTTTTACGGGGTTGTTTGTTCATATTATAAAATTAACCCATTTAAGGAGGTATTTTCTCATATACTCACAAATATAACAAAATTACGGGGTTGTTTTCTCCGATTGATAAATATCCTCGTATTATGGGGTTTGTTTCTAATATTTATAAATATACCTCTCCTAAGGGGTTGTTTTCTCATATTAAAAAATTTATCCCTTCTACGAGGATGCTTTCTCAAACTCGCAATTATACAACTTTTACGGGGTTATTTTCTTAGATTCATAAATATACACATTTTACGGGGTTATTTTCTTATATTAATAAATATACCACTTTTACGGAGTTGTTTTCTCATATTAAATTATTAGCATTATTATGGGGCTGTTTTCTCAAATTCATAAATATACATGTTTTACATGGTTATTTTTTTATATCGACAAACATACCCCTTTTACGTGGTTGTTTTCTCATATTATAAAATTAACCCATTTATGAGGTTGTTTTCTCGTACTCACAAATATACCACAATTACGGGGTTATTTCCTTAGATTCATAAATATCCCCATATTACGGGGTTTTTTTCACATATTAAAAAATTTATCACTTCCACGAGGTTGTTTTCTGATATTAAAAAATTTACCCGTTCTACGAGACTGTTTTCTTATACTCGCAATTACACTACTTTTACGGGGTTGTTTTCTCAGATTTATAAATATACACGTTTTACGTGGTTATTTTCTTATATTGGTAAAAATACCACTTTTACTAGCTCATACTCAATTATTAGCACTATTATGGGGTTGTTTTCTCAAATTTATAAATATACATATTTTACGGGGTTATTTTCTTACATGGACAAACATACCCCTTTTACGGGGTAGTTTTCTCATATTATAAAATTATCCCATTTATGGGGTTGATTTATCATACTCACAAATATGCCACAATTACGGGGTTATTTCCTCAGATTCATAAATATTCCCGTATTACGGGGTTGTTTTCACATGTTAAAAAATTTATCACTTCCATGAGGCTGCTTTCTCATATTAAAAATTAACCCGTTCTACGAGGCTATTTTCTCAGACTTGCAATTACACTACTTTTTCGGGGTTATTTTCTCAGATTCATAAATATACACGTTTTATGGGATTATTCTCTTATATTGATAAATGTACCACTTTTATGGGGTTAAATTATCAGCACTATTTTGGGGTTGTTTTCTAAAATTCATAAATATACACGTTTTACAAGGTTATTTTCTTATATTAACAAATATACCCCTTTTACAGTGTTGTTTTCTCATATTATAAAATTAATCCATTTAAGGGGGTTGTTTTCTCATACTCACAAATATACCAAAATTACGGGGTTATTTTCTATGATTGATAAATATCCCCGTATTACGAGGCTATTTTCTCATATTAAAAAGTTCACCCGTTTTACGAGGCTGTTTTCTCAAACTCTCAATTACACTACTTTTACGAGGTTGTTTTCTCATATTCATAAATATACACATTTTACGGAGTTATTTACTTACTGATAAAATTACTACGTTTACGGGCTCATACTAAATTATTAGCACTATTATGGGGTTGTTTTCTCAAATTCATAAATATACATGTTTTACGGGGTTATTTTCTTACATGGGCAAATATACTCCTTTTACGGGGTTGTTTTCTCATATTATAAAATTAACCCATTTTAAGGGGTTGTTTTCTCATACTCACAAATATACCACAATTGCGGGGTTATTTCCTTAGATTCATAAATATCACCGTATTACGGGGTTGCTTTCACATATTAAAAGATTTATCACTTCCATGAGACTGTTTTCTTATATTAAAAAAATTTACCCGTTCTACGAGACTGTTTTCTCAGACTCGCAATTACACTACTTTTACGGTGTCGTTTTCTCAGATTCATAAATATACACGTTTTACGGGATTAATTTCTTATATTGATAAATATACCACTTTTATGGGGTCATTTTCTCATACTAAATTATTAGCACTATTATGGGGTTGTTTTGTCAAATTCATAAATATACACATTTTACTGGATTATTTTCTTATATTGACAAATATACCCCTTTTACGGGGTTGTTTTCTCATATTATAAAATTAACCCATTTAAGGGGTTGTTTTCTCATACTCACAAATATACCAAAATTATGGTGTTATTTTCTCTTATTGATAAATGTCCCTGTATTACGGGGTTGTTTTCTCATATTAAAAAATTTCTCCCTTCTACAATATTGTTTGCTCAGACTCCCAATTACACTACGTTTACGGGGCTGTTTTCTCAGATTTATAAATATACACGTTTTACAAGGTTATTTTCTTATATTGATAAATGTACCACTTTTACGGGGTAGTTTTCTCATATTATAAAATTAACTCAATTAGGGGGGGGGGGGGGGGTTGTTGTTTTCTCATACTCACAAATATACCAAAATTACGTAAGTATTTTCACCGATCAACAAATATCCCCGTATTATAGGGTTATTTTCTCGTATTAAAAAATTTGCCCTTTCTACGAGGCTGTTTTCTCAAACTCGTCATTTTACTACTTTTACGGGGTTGTTTTCTCGTATTCATAAGTATACACGTTTTACAGGGTTATTTACTTATATTGATAAAAATACCACTTTTACGGGCTCATACTAAATTATTAGCACTATTATAGGGTTGTTTTCTGATAGGCTAATTGTGCAGCTACAATCTAAAGCAGTGAACCTATCGATGCAGTCTAGCACTAATTGCGAGTATCAAGGTCGTATCCCTTGAGAAAGTGAAAGCCCAAAGTAACTACTTTATTCTCTGTTATATTAGCCTAAAATAAATGATGAATAATTTTTAAATTTACTAATAACTACAAGCTGAGTTCTAAGTGAGATGCATGAATGAATAGATAAGTGAAACAACCAAGACAAGAAAGCAAACCCGAAGGGAACCTAAACTAGTTGGCAATTAAATAAAAGATAATAGATTGATGAATCCAATTATGCTACTTGTGGACAAATTCTTAACTGAATTCGGTTTCTCTCTTGAGATAACCGAATTCCTAAACTCAAGAACCTAAATTTGGAATCTCTTCCTAACGATTAATCCTTAAATTAGCATTAAGCTTTAATCTGCCTCTATTAAGCTTTGTTAATTCTTAATCTGGCTAGTTAATTATCCTTATCTCTAAGTGATTATTAATTAGTTCTTGCTATTCAAATTTCCAACTGCTAAATGAACTTCTCAATCACATAAAGCAATCTAAACACCACAATTCATAATGTCTCATGAATAATGTATTATCTTATTAATACTGAAAACAAGAAGGATACAAAACTAAACTCAAACAATTCAACAATTTAATACTAAGCCAACATATTAAAGAAATCCTAATGGATTTTAATCGATCTAGCTACACGTGTTCATGTTTAAAACAACTAGGAAATCAATTATAATGAAAAAAATAACAAAAATGAAACATATACATAATTTTCTCTCGAATTGGATGAGCAACTCCAAATCTGAATCTGCACTACAATTGATCTCCCCAATTGAATCTCAATTTGCTCCACTACTGTTTTGCACTCGGAACCTTGCGATTCCGGGATTCTCCCTCTCTGCAACTCTCTCGCGAACTCAGGATTCTGCAAAAATCGAACCAGCCGCCAAAACTCTCTCTACTCCTTCGCTCCTCCATTTGCTCAACAAATCATTTTCCCTATATAATTGTCCTAGCACGACCGTGGTCAAGGCCATGCTGGAGGCCGTGACAGCCTCGGGAGCCGTGCCAAAATGCCTAATTTGAGGATCAAAGGCTAATGGTTGAGCACGGCCAGAGTTCAGGCCGTGTCATGCTCGATGTTTGAAATGCGAGCACTTGTCCAATTTTTGATGAATTCGCATATGTTTTTGCATGTATTGATCTAAAATTTCTCAAACAGTGATGATGGACCTATAAATTCTCTTGAAATGCAAAAGAACACAAAACACGGGTTATCTTGGAATAAAAGCACAATAATTGTGAAGAAAATAAAAATATGCAAGCAAATATATGTAAAATTATGCACTTCAAATCACCCCACACTTAAGCTTTTGCTTGTCCTCAAGCAATTAATAACTCAACTCATAAAACTGCAGTCTGCAATCCTTACAGTTTATGCCTCTAGTCCACAATAGTTAGTATTCAACACATCTCAAAGGAAACTCAATTATAAATCAAATTGCAAATCATTAACAGAGAATGAAAATAATATTAATGCATGAATAACTTAAATAAAAACTCAATACAAACATCACAAACCAATGCCTCACAGGGATCACTCTAGTCACTCAAAGTGTATATAAGGTGAAAAACAAATCCCTCAAAGCAAATGCACAAAACCTGCTCACCATAAGCTTGCTTATGAATCATATCTTCGCTACTGTGAATAAGTAAATACCAAAATCAAAGGGTCTTTACCAAGGTTGTAATGGGGCTAAGGTAAAGGTATGGAGATTTAGGAAAGAAGTGCGAAAATGCTGGAATTCATGCAATAAACAACAACATATGCTCAAAGGATTAAATGCCTAAAAGTACAAAAAGAATTATTCATTAAAATCCTTACTTCGTAGGATAACGCTTGAAAATGCTCTAAATCCACTAAAGAGATAAATAATAAAAGAATTTTACTTATTTTCTTCTTCTTGTTGTTTTTTCATTCATTTTTTTTAATAATAAACTAGCAGCTTATAAGAGAACTACTGCATACAACTTGAATAACGTAAAGAATAAAAATACAGTTTGGACCGAAGGGAGCATCTAAAATATCAAAAAGAGTTAGTGAATTTACCAACATAGCAACTGGCATTTTAATCCCATATAAGGGTGAGCAAAAACAATTTCCAACATAACAGTAAAGGAAAGACAAATGTAAAGATTGGTATAATTGAAGCGTATAGGTGTAAATTATGAAAAAAAGGTTAAGGCTCAAAACTGGCTAACTAATGGAAACATAATGGGTAGGCTTTTGGCCCAATATGGTGAATCCTAAATCGCCCAAATCATCTCATGGTATTCACAAATTCATGTAACTTCAACAAGCATTACAGAGCAAGTTCTAGAAGCAAAGTCAAATACAATGCACACTTAAACAAGAAATATAAAGAGTATAATGAATGCTTAACTGGCTCAAAATCTCACTTTGAGGTATAGTATTAGGTGCAATTGGTTCACAACATCATTAATTGAATCATTACTTAAGAAACACATGCATATGACATTATCAACGTTCTAAGTTAAAATTCGACAATTCTAAAAACAATTAAATAACACCGGTTTAACCTGGCAGGGCTGATGTGTAAAACGCCATCAATTGTTTTCCAAGGACAATGAACAACAAAGAAAAGTAACTATAATTCTATAAATCAAATCATCAATCAGCTCAAAAATAGCGTACTTAAGAGCATAAAGACATAGTGTCCTAACATCCTAACAATACACAACACCTAGTGATAGCAATTTTAGATATATCTAAAAACCATAGGAGAGAGAAAGATCATAAGGTTTACCCACACTTGAATAACACACTGTCTTCAGTGTAAAACGATATGGATACTATGCATGGGATGTTCACCTAAGAGAAACAAAGGCAATACAATCCAAGTGCATGACATGTAAAGTAAATAAATGCAGAAAATAAAAGGATCTAGGGGACTGCCCTGATCATCCGCCGAGGCTGGTGTAGTGGAAATTCAGTGCGTCCTTGGTAGAAGCTGAAAATAATAAAATAAAGAAATAATCAAAACTAAAAATAAGGATTAAATAAAATATGAAAACTAAGACTAATAAAATGTTTCAAAACGAAAGGTTAGAATATTAAAATGAAAAATAAAATTTGGGGTGCCTCCCAAAAGCGCTTCTTTTTTATGTGATGAGTCTTCTTAGCTGGACTCATGGTGAAAAGCAAACGGGTGTGATCGATGACCCTCCATCCTTCTTCCAAGCAAATGGCTTTAAGTATACGCTTAGAGGGATAATTGTCAATTTCCTCCTCTCAACTGTCAAGCATGCTGCCAATATGATGAGTAAAACTGGCTCCTCATATAGTTGCACGTAGTCATGATGCTCTAGGGGCTCTTCCAATTTGAAAGCTGAAGTTTTACCAATTGGAAGGATCAATGGTTGGGCAATTTCTTCAGGAATGTCAATGGTTTCCTCCAGTCCTTGGCTTGGTTCACTTGCTAGAAGAAACTCGAGCTACTCCAAGACTTCTTCATTGGATAACTCATGCTCATTTTCCATCATTGAAGGGAGTTATGGAAAATCCACCAAAAACTCTTGTAACTGCAACTCAGCATCATCAACTGTACGTTCCTGTTGGTAGTCTTTCAGATGAATCATGTTTGCCTCTTCCTTTTCTGGTTCTATCTCCATGTTTAAGGAGTCGTTCTGCATATAAGCATCATCGTCAAACATAGTAGATAAACCAGAAAATTTCTCACATGAACGCAAAGTGACGGCGCTCATATGTTCCTCGGGTTCAATAGTGTTTGATGGAGTTCCTAATTGTTCTGCAGCTAGTAACTTGAAGATCAAGCCTACTATGTTCTCAATCGAGGCTTGTTGACTTTCAACTATGCTCTCTACTTGTTGGAATCTATTCTCAAGACTTGTAAAGAACCTCATCATCAGCTCCTCTGAAACTAACTCTTCATCTTGAGTTGAAGGTGCAAGACTAGGCTGCTGATGTAGTTGCTGAAATCCTGGTGGTTCTTGGCCATCTAAGCTCCATCCAAAGGGTAAATGAGTGCTCCATTCTTGATTGTAGGTGCTTTCATACGAGTTATTTAGCTAGCTTCCCATATAATTCACCTGTTCACAGTTATAAGAACAATGAGCAAAATCACTACACAATGGACAATCATTACTTAAATGTAAACCACAACAAATTTCACAAAAAACTTGAGATGAAAGGATAGGAGTGGAGAGTTGATCGGTCGCCCTGCAAAATGATTCCACTCGAGCTTCTAAGGCTGCACGGGTATCCTAATATTTAGCATTCTTTTGGTTCCTGATCCCATTCTCCAACGCGTCATACAAAGAGTTTGAATTTAGCATTGAACCCCCTTTTCATTCACTACTTGAATCATAAACTTAAACTAAATAAAAATGTATAAAAAATAAAAATGGCTAAAGTAACAAATAGCAAATTTCACTCTAGTTTTCAAACATTCCCTGGCAATGGCGCCAAAAACTTGATAGGCTAATTGTGCAGCTACAATCTAAGGCAGTGAACCTATCGATGCATTCTAGCACTAATGGCAAGTATCAAGGTCGTATCCCTTGGGAAAGTGAAAGCCTAAAGTTACTACTTTATTCTCTATTACATTAGCCTAAAATAAATGACGAATAATTTCTAAATTTACTAATAACTACAAGCTGAGTTCTAAGTGAGATGCAAGAATGAATGGATAAATGAAACAACCAAGACAAGAAAGCAAACCCAAAAGGAACCTAAACTAGTTGGCAATCAAACAAAAGATAACAGATTGATGAGTCCAATTATGCTACAAATGGACAAATTCTTAGCTGAATTCGGTTTCTCTCTCGAGATAACCGAATTCCTAAACTCAAGAACCTAAATTTGGAATCTCTTCCTAATGATTGATCCTTAAATTAGCATTAAGCTTTAATCCGCCTCTATTAAGCTTTGTTAATTCTTAATCCGTTTGATAAATGTCCCCGTATTACGGGCTTGTATTCTCATATTAAAAAATTTATCCGTTTTACGAGGCTGTTTTCTCAAACTCGCAATTACAATACTTTTATGGGGTTTTTTCTCAGATTCATAAATATCCCGTATTACGGGGTTGTTTTCACATATTAAAAAATTTAGCCCTTCCACGAGGCTGGTTTATCATATTAAGAAATTTACCCGTTCTACGAGGTTGTTTTCTTCGACTCGCAATTACACTAGTTTTACGAGATTGTTTTCTCAGATTCATAAATATACACGTTTTACGGGGTTATTTTCATATATTGATCTACTCATACTATATTATTTGCATTATTATGGGATTGTTTTCTCAAATTCATAAATATACACGTTTTACGGAGTTATTTTCTTATATCGACAAATATACCCATTTTACAGGATTGTTTTCTCATATTATAAAATTAACCTATTTAATGGATTCTTTTCTCATGCTCACAAAAATACCAAAATTACGGGGTTGTTTTCTCATATTAAAACATTTACCCATTCTACGAGGTTATTTCCTCAGACTCGCAATTACACTACTTTTACGGGGTGATTTTCATAGATTGATAAATATCCCCGTATTACGAAGTTGTTCTCTCATATTAAAAAACTTACCCCTTCTGCGAGGCTATTTTCTCAGACTCGCAATTACACTACTTTTATCGGGTTGTTTTCTCATACTCACAAATATACCAATATTATGGGGTTATTTTCTTCGATTGATAAATGTCACTGTATTACGGGGTTGTTTTCCATATTAAAACATTTACCCGTTTCTATGAGGCTGTTTTCTCAGACTCGCAATTACACTACTTTTACGAGATTGTTTTCACCGATTGAAAAATATCCCTATATTACGGGGTTGTTGTCATGACCCCATCTATGGGCTCGTGACCGGCACTAGGGAATGGGTAGGCGTAAGGCCACCGAATCCCGTAGTATGCTTGACATTCACTGACTTAAACAAATCTCATTTCAATTAATACTATTGATTCCACAATTTCGTAACCATTAAATTTACAATTAATTCGGTCTGCTAGAAAAAAATTAGGCGAGACCCGAAACCCATAAAATTTACAACTGATACATCTACTATTACTACTGCGGAGAATCTAAGATTTTATAAATTAACATACCAAATCAAATACACCACCCGATGATGAAAAAGTCGGGTTACTAAGTAAGAGTCGCGGGAAGACTAATAGTCACGAATCTGAAAAACAGTAAATGGAGACTGTCAGTCTCGAGAGTGAATTAAAATCAAATAATCTGGGGACTATTGCATTCTTCACAGAAAATATAGATTATTCGAATCAGTATATCAATCATACACATAAATACCAATCATACTATAATCATACCATAATTAATAAATAAATAAATAAATAAAAATATAATTTGACTTTTACGGGACGAGTGGCTCAGTAGAACCCTAACCCCAAATTCTAGTAGCCTTTTGGCTCTCTTAATCCAATAAGACTGGCGCCGAGAGAGCAATGCTCGACCAGGGACCTTACCTCCAGTCTGGTCACTTAAGTATCCAAATAAGCTGGCGCCCAGAGAGCAATGCTAGACCAGGAACCTTTACTCTGGCATCTCATTCCAATAGGACTAGTGCCCAGAGAGCGAAGCTCGACCAGGGTCCTTAACTCCAGTCCGGTCACTTAATATTCACTATCTGCCCAAGCCTTTTAGCTCTCTTATTCCAATAAGATTGGCGCCCAGAGAGCAATGCTCGACGAGGGACCTTACCTCCAGTCTGGTCACTTAAGTATCCAAATAAGCCGGCGCCCAGATAGCAATGCTCGACCAGGGACCTTACCTCCAGTCTGGTCACTTAAGTATCCAAATAAGCCGGCGCCCAGATAGCAATGCTCGACCAGGGACCTTACCTCCGGCAATTTACTCAAATCAGCCCAGAGAGCCATGCTCGACGAGGGCAAAACTCATAATAATCTTATTACCTGTCCATGATCATTACCGGTGCGCATGCGGTCCTGATGTAACCCATCAGGTGGCATGTTCTACGAAGTCACATTCCCAAATCGCAATCATCACATTTAATAAATATCATTGTCTAATGAAATCATTCAACACATATTGAAATAAAGATTAAAAATTTAGGGTAAAGCAACGTGCAATTATTTATATTGCGATACTAATCATCATATTACGCATAAATTTCTAAAATAGCATATTAAATTCAGACTTAGCAATAGTGCAACGATTAAGTGACTTTAACTCACAGAATTTGGGCGGCCTCCTAGCTCTGCTCCGGTGCCACGGTTGGAGCGAGCCGAACAGACAGATCATCTAATCACAGAAAACAATTTATCAAAATGCTAAAACAATGGATCATTAATCCTAGGTCTAGACTCCTAGGACTGACTGTCTAAGAATCCCGATTAGGGTAAATTCTACAGAAAATTAAGCAGAACCTCCCATACAACATAGACATTTACCCCCCATAAAACGGGTCCAGGACCTGCCAGAAAAACACTTCAAAAAATCTAACAATCCAAACAACGGGAGTCGGGTCCCCAAACGTCACTATTTTTCCTGACTCCGCCACACAGTACAAAAACACGACTATGGCAGGAAGTCCGACAAACAATTATTTTTGACTCATAAATATCAAATACTCAACACAAAACAATAAGTACGAATTAAATCAAAGAATTTCAAAAAATTAACGGGCCAGAGAAAATTACCGAAACGCTCGATCGCTCAGTCGACTCGCCTCCAGCCGTCGGAGTCCGATCGACAATCCGAACTCACCATTGGACTCGAAACGACGCGCTGATGACAATCCCTGCTTCTGATTTTCCGATCTGACCTTCGATTATGCCGAGAGGTTTGCAAACAATCTCGGCCGTCGATTCGCAAATGGAGTCCGATCGCCACGAAACCGGTGCCATTGCGAAGCTTGAGCTGAGGAGAGTCGGGATACGTCCTCCGATCGTCCATTCTCCGCCGGAGCTCGCCGAAAAAGCTAGAAAATGCGGCTGCCACCATAAATTTCACTTTGCCGGATCTTGCAACTCCGGCCAAGCTAAAAGAGAGCCCTCACTGAGAGGAGCCAATCGCCACCGAGATCGACCAAAAGGGGTTAAAACAGGCGGGAGCCGGAGATGCTCCTCCTTGCGGCGCTCGCCACGCGCTTGCGCTCGCCGGTCACACACAACAAGCAAGACGCCGCTCGGCCGCTGCATACCGGCGCCCACCTCCTTCTTCTTCTTCACGCATTCTCTCTCCTAGATCTCCTTTCTTTTCTTTCTTCTCCATATCAACATTAGGCCCCTGAACGTTTCCTTATTACAATTTGGTCCCTGAACTTTCTTAATTACTTACAATTTCATCCTACATAATTTCTAATTAACCCCCAAACTTCTTTTTAGCCTTTCAATTCAGCCCTTAACTAATTAATCTGGGCCAAATTAGAATTATTGAAAATACATAATTACATATACACCCCTGATCGACATATTTATTTACAAAAAATACCAAACTTACAAATTTTCATTAAGACCCCATAATAATAAAATTATACTTTTAATCCTTATTTCAAAATAAATTTTCAATTTAATCCTAACACACAATTAAATTAAATAGCCAATTTGCTAAATATTTTCCAACTTAAAATTAAATACCACTAGCTAATTAAAATACCAATTTTTCCAAAATTCTTTTATAAAAACACCGTTTACAAATTCTTTCATAATTCTCCTATATATATATATACATTTGGGAAAAATTTGAATAACTAAAAATATAATTTATTCCTCAAATAACTTACTTGATTAATTTCTTAAATATCCAACTAATTGGGTATAGAAAAATAACTCATTTAATTGTCTAATATTAAAATTTTCATTAAATTATTTCAAATTAAACCAAATAAAAATAAAATAAAACTAATTTAAATAAAAACTCATTTATTAATTATTATTAATATAATCATTATTAAGGGAAAAATTACGGGTATTACAATCTTCCCCCCATTAAAAAAAAATTCGTCCTCGAATTTTAAAAGAAAAAGGGGCTTCACTCAAGACTGAAACTAATTAGGAACCTCTCATCTCAACCTTGACTTCTCGGAAACTTTCCTCGGAAGAAAATAAACTCAACCACAAGATCCATTGACAAAACCCTTAAACAAAACTGGCGAACCTGAGAATCCGCGATCCTGACTTACTGCTCCTTGGAAACCAAAACTTCACTTACTTCCACACACTGAGGGTCCAACATGAGCAAAGGATCGATTAGAGAACATTACTTGGAGGCAAGTCCAACTGACATGCCACCTCACCAACCTGCCGACAAAACCAAGGGTTTCCACACAAGAAGTGCCAACTCTAATCCTGCCAAAAATCCACTCACCAACTCCCTTCCTAATGGCGTCGCCCTTTCACGCACATAAAAAATCCTTAACATTCACATCACATCATTCTCGAAATAACATCCATCTGATCTCATTAACCGACACAAACCATGCCATCCTGACATAAGATTCCTCTTTGACTGAAATCCAGAAGCCTCCTTTATAACCCAACGTCGGGCCTACAACACCACAGACTTACTCTCACAGCAACTCAGCTCGTCATCCGGAGAATTCTCAAACTAATATAATTTACTTGAAAGATTTACTTATTTATTTACCTCATAATCATCACTAATAAAAGCTTTATTATCTTGGAAAAATACTTTTGTAAAATCATAAAATCTCTAGCCATTTTTCTTTATATAAAATTTTACAATATCGCGCACCAGGGTGATGATGCCCCTATCACTAAAGGTTGCAATGCATGATGTATGATGCATGACCTAAAATGAATTTATGCATGCCTAATAGTGAAATGCCATAATGAATTCTTTCGGGACTGGGCGCAATATTGTATTTTAAAAAACACTTGTTCTACTTAGAAAAATAATTAATGTTCGCTTAAGTTTCTTTGGATTCCAAGCGTCCGAAAACACTCCTACCACCTTTCTTAAGCTTCTTACAACCATGCTCTGCTCTAAATCTGACTGCGGTGCCCACCATCGAAACAACAATCGAAGCATCCAAGGGCCTGACTGCCCCAATCACTAGAAGAAAGCGGCACGAGTCTACCATGGTTCAGATCTTCCCATCGCTACAAAGCTCATTCTCAGCACAAAATCAAAGACAAGCTTACGAGAGAGGAAAGACTGACTCTCTAACAGGGAAGGCTGAGATACTAGAGTCAATGAAAACAACTAGACATACTTGACCCTAGCTCCGCAGTACCAAAAATCTTAGCCTAGGCCGAAGGAAATCTAAACCTAAGCTCTGATACCAACTTTGTCACGACCCCATCTGTGGGCCCGTGAGCGGCACTAGGGAATGGGTAAGCGTAAGGCCACCCAATCCCGTAGTAAGCCTGACACTCACTGACTTAAACAAATCTCATCTCAATTAATACTATTGATTCCACAATTTCGTAACCATTAAATTTACAATTAATTCGGTCTGCCAGAAAAAAATTAGGCGAGACCCGAAACTCATAAAATTTACAACTAATACATCTACTATTACTACTGCGAAGAATCTAAGATTTTATAAATTAACATACCAAATCAAATACACCACCCGATGATGAAGAAGTCGGGTTACTAAGTAAGAGTCGCGGGAAGACTAATAGTCACGAATCTGAAAAACAGTAAATGGAGAATGTCAGTCTCGAGAGTGAGTTAAAATCAAATAATCTGGGGACTATTGCATTCTTCACAGAAAATGTAGATTATTCGAATCAGTATATCAATCATACAAATAAATACCAATCATACTATAATCATACCATAATTAATAAATAAATAAATAAATAAAATAAATTTTTACTTTTACGAGACGAGTGGCTCAGTAGAACCCTAACCCCAAATTCTAGTAGCCTTTTGGTTCTCTTAATCCAATAAGACTGGCGCCCAGAGAGCAATGCTCGACCAGGGTCCTTAACTCCAGTCCGGTCACTTAATATTCACTATCTGCCCAAGCCTTTCAGCTCTCTTATTCCAATAAGATTGGCGCCTAGAGAGTAATGCTCGACCAGGGACCTTACCTCCGGCAGTTTACTCAAATCAGCCTAGAGAGCCATGCTCGACGAGGGGAAAACTCATAATAATCTTATTACCTGTCCATGATCATTACCGGTGCGCACGCGGTCCTGATGTAACCCATCAGGTGGCATGTTCTACGAAAGTCACATTCCCAAATCGCAATCATCACATTTAATAAATATCATTATCTAATGAAATCATTCAACACATATTGAAATAAAGATTAAAAATTTAGGGTAAAGCAACGTGCAATTATTTATATTGCGATACTAATCATCATATTATGCATAAATTTCTAAAATAGCATATTAAATTCAGACTTAGCAATAGTGCAACGATTAAGTGACTTTAACTCACAGAATTTGGGCGGCCTCCTATCTCTGCTCCGGTGCCTCGGTTGGAGCGAGCCGAACAGACAGATCATCTAATCACGAAAAATAATTTATCAAAATACTGAAACAATCGATCATTAATCCTAGGTCTAGACTCCTAGGACTGACTGTCTAAGAATCCCGATTCGGGTAAATTCTACAAAAAATTAGGCAGAACCTCCCCTACAACACGGACATTTACCCCCCGTAAAATGGGTCCAGGACCTGCCAGAAAAACACTTCAGAAAATCTAACAATCCAAACAACGGGAGTCGGGTCCCCAAATGTCACTATTTTTCCCGACTCCACCACACAGCATAAAAACACAACTATGGCGGGCAGTCCGACAAACAATTATTTTTGACTCACAAATATCAAATACTCAACACAAAACAATAAGCACGAATTAAATCAAAGAATTTCCAAAAATTAACGGGCAAGAGAAAATTACCGAAATGCTCGATCGCTTGATCGACTCGCCTCCAACCGCCGGAGTCCGATCGACCATCCGAACTCACCATCAGACTCGAGACGACGCGCTGATGACAATCCCCGCTTCCGATTTTCCGATCCGACCCCCGATCATCCTGAGAGGTTTGCGAATGATCTCAGCCGTCGATTCGCAAATGGAGTCCGATTGCCACAAAACCGGTGCCATTGCGAAGCTTAAGCTGAGGAGAGTCGGGATACGTCCTCCGATGGTCCATTCTCCCCGAAGCTTGCCGGAAAAGCCAAAAAATGTGTCTGCCACCATAAATTTCATTTTGCCGGATCTTGCAACTCCGACCACCCTAGGCGTGTGCGGTACGAAAAGAGCCCTCATCAGAGGCCGATCGCCGAGATCGGCCAAAAGCTTGAAGCAGCGAAGCGACGCCGGAAGGCTTGCGTCCTTGCGCGCCCTTTGCAGCTGCGCTCGCCCGGTAGCTCGCGCCCTCGGCTGATCGCCACCGACGCCTGCACCGCCTTCTTCTTCTTCTTCACGCGTTCTCTCTCCCAGATCTCCTTTCTTTTCTTTCTTCTCTATATCAACATTAGGCCCCTTAACTTTTCCTTATTACTTACAATTTCATCCTACAGAATTTCTAAATAACCCCCAAACTTCTTTTTAGCCTTTCAATTAAGCCTTTAACTAATTAATTTGGGCTAAATTAGAATTATTTAAAATACATAATTACATATATACCCCTGACCGACATATTTATTTACAAAAAATACCAAACTTACAAATTTCCATTAAGACCCCATAATAATAAAATTATACTTTTAATCCTTATTTCAAAATAAATTTCCAATTTAGTCCTAACACACAATTAAATTAAATAGCCAATTTGCTAAATATTTTCCAACTTAAAATTAAATACCACTAGCTAATTAAAGTTCCAAATTTCTTTGATAAAAACACCCTTTACAAATTCTTTCATAATTCTCATATATATATATATATATATATATATATATATATATATATATATACATTTGGGAAAAATTTGAATAACTAAAAATATAATTTATTCCTCAAATAACTTACTTGATTAATTTCTTAAATATCCAACTAATTGGGTATAGAAAATAACTCATTTAATTATCTAATATTAAAATTTCCATTAAATCATTTCAAATTAAACCAAATAAAAATAAAATAAAACTAATTTAAATAAAAACTCATTTATTATTTATTATTAATATAATCATTATTAAGGAAAACATTCTGGGTATTACAGTTGTTCTCTCATATTAAAAAACTTACCCGTTCTACAGGGCTATTTTCTCAAACTCACAATTACACTACTTTTACAGGGTTATTTTCTCAGATTCATAAATATCCCCGTATTATGGGTCGTTTTCTCATATTAAATTTTTAGCACTATTATGGGGTTGTTTTCTCAAATTCATAAATATACACGTCTTACAGGGATATTTTCTTATATCTACAAATATACTCCATTTATGGGGTTGTTTTCTCATATTATAAAATTAACCTATTTAAGGGGTTGTTTTCTCATACTCACAGATATACCACAATTACGGTGTTACTTCCTTATATTCATAAATATCCCCGTATTATGGTGTTGTTTTCACATATTAAAAAATTTACCTCGTCTACGAGGCTGTTTTCTCATATTTAAGAAATTTACCCATCCTGCGATGTTGTTTTCTTAGACTCGCAATATCACTATTTTTATAGGGTTGTTTTCTCAGATTCATAAATACACATGTTTTACGGGGTTATTTTCTTATACTGATAAATATACCACTTTTACGGGGTTGTTTTCTCATATTATAAAATTAACCCATCTAAGTGGTTGTTTTCTCACTCTCACAAATATAACAAAATTACGGGGTTATTTTCTCCGATTGATAAATATCCCAGTATTATGGGATCGTTTTTTCATATTAAAAAATTTACCCCTTCTACGATGCCATCTTCTCTGACTCGCAATTACACTACTTTTACGGGGTTATTTTCTTAGATTTATAAATAAACATATTTTACAGGGTTATTTTCTCAAATTCATAAATATACACGTTTTACGAGGTCATTTTCTCATATTAAATTATTAGCACTAACATTGGGTTGTTTTCTCAAATTCATAAATATATATATTTTATGGGGTTATTCTCTTATATCGACAAACATACCCTTTTTACGGGGTTATTTTCTCATATTATAAGATTAAGCTATTTAAGGGGTTGGTTTCTCATACTCACAAATATACCACAATTACGGAGTTTTTTCCTCAGAGTCATAAATATCCCGTATTACGGGGTTGTTTTCACATATTAAAATATTTACCACTTCCACAAGGCTGTTTTCTCATATTAAAAAATTTACCCGTTCTACGAGGCTATTTTCTTAGACTCGCAATTCCACTACTTTTACGGGGTTGTTTGCTCAGTTCATAAATATACATGTTTTACGGAGTTATTTTCTTATACTGATAAATATACATGTAATACCTGAAATTTTCTTTTAATAATGATAATATTAATACTAGTTAATAAATGACTTTTTATTTAAATTAATTTTACTTTATTTTTATTTGGTTTAAATTGTAATGATTTAAATGAAAATTTTAATGCTAGACAAATAAAGAAGTTATTTTTGTATCCAATTAGTTTGATTTTTAAGAAATTAATTAAATAAATTCTTTGAGAAATAAATTTTATTTTTTTTGGTTATTCAAATTTTTCCCCCAAATGAATATATATAAATTAAATTCTATAATTGAGAGTTATGGAAGAATTTGTAAAGGATATTTTATAAAAGAATTATTGGGGAAAAGGACATTTTAATTAGCTATGATGTTAAATTTTAATTGAAAATTTATTTTGGAATAAGGATCAAATGTATAATTTTATTATTATGGGGTTTTAATGAAAATTTATATGTTTCGTATTTTTGTAATTAAATATGTCGGCAAGGGTTTTTTGATAATTTTACATTTAAAAGTAAGGGTGGATATGTAATTTTATATTTTTAATAATTCTAATTTGGCCCAAATTAAATTTTTAGGAGCTTAATTGAAAAGCTAAAGAAAAGTTTAAGGGTTAATTAAAAATTTTACAGGGCAAAATTGTTGTAATTAAAAAAGTTGGGGGACTAAATGGTAAGGAAGAAAAGTTCGGGGAAAAAACTATCGATATAGAGAAGAAAAGAAAAGAAAGAAAAGAAGAAAAAGAAGAAGAAAAGGAATAAGAGGAGGAGAGAGGGGACTTTTGGCCATCCATGGCGGACGGCGAAGGAGGCCCCGCCCGTGCGAGGTGGTGCCGGTCGAAGGTGCTACTGCGTCGGTGAGTGCAGCGGCAGTGGCTGCAGCAGCTGCAGACGGCAAGGAGCGGTGGAAAGAGCGAGAAAAAGAAGCGGTTGTCAGAGCCGTTCACAGCTTGTCCACCGGCACCAAGGATGGCGATTGACTTGTCGGAGAGTGAGCTTCCATTTGGCGGCAGCGGCGATGCAATTAGTAACTGGAATTAGAAGATCCAGTGAAGTGAGGAAAGTAGGGGCAGCCGGCATTTTCTGGCTTTTCTAGCAAGCTTCGGCGATGGATGGATGATCGGAGGGCATATCCAGACTCTCCTCAGCTCAAGCTTTCCAATGGCACCAGTTTCGTGGCGATCGGACTCCGTTTGAAAATCAACAGTTGAGATCATCTGTAAATCTCTCTGGATGATCGGAGGTCGGATAGGAAGATTGAAAGCGGGAATCGTCATCAGCATGTCGTTTCGAGTCCGATGGTGCATTCGGATCGTCGATCGGAGTCCGGCGGCTGGATGCTAGTCGAACGGGCGATCAAGCGTCTCGGTAATTTTTCTCTGGCCGTTGATTTTAGAATTCTTTGGTAATTTATGTGTTATTGAATTGTGTTGAGAATTAGAGATATTGTGAGTTAAAAAAATTATTTGTCGGACTGCTTGCCTTACGTCATCTATTGTGATGTGCGGTGGAGTCAGGAAAGATAGTGAAGTCTTGGGGACCCAACTCCCGTTAAAATAAATTGTTGAATATTTAAAGTATTTTCTGGCAGGTCCTGGACCCGTTTTGCAGGGGGTAAATGTCTGTATTGTAGGGGAGGACCCGTTTTACAGGGGGTAAATGTATGTATTGTAGGGGAGGTTCTACCGAATTTTGAGTAGAATTTACCCGAGTCGAGATTTTTAGGCAGTCAGTCCTAGGAATCTATACCTAGGTTAATTGTCAACTGTTTCAACATTATTGATAAATTATTTTTCGTGATTAGATAAATCCGTCAGTTCGGCTCGCTCCACCCGAGGCATCAGAGCAGAGCTAGGAGGTCGTCAAAGCTGTGAGTTAAAGTCATATATCTGTTATGCACGTGTCATGCACAAATTTTAAATGGCTATTGTAATTAATTGATTGCAAGTTTAAATTATTCGTTTAATTACTATTCATATATATCATGCTCTTTGATTACTATTCATATATATCATGTTCTTCATCACTGCATTTATTATTGCCTGATGACTCGGGATGGGACGGCAGTAGAACATACTATTTTGATAAGTGCACCGGTATAAATCCGAGACTGATAGAAAATGGGTAAAATGGTAAATTTAAAAAGGTAAGTTTAGGACTTGCCCTGGTCGAGCATTGTTCTCTAGGCGCCGGCTTATTTGGAGACCTAAATGACCAGACTAGAGTTAAGGACCCCGGTCGAGCTTCGCTCTCTGGGCGCTAGTCTTATTGGAGTAAGAGAGCTAAAAGGCTAAGAGTGTTAGTGATAATTAAGTGTCTGAACTGGATTTAAGGACCTTGGTGAAGCCTCGCTCTCTGGGTGCCAGTTCTGTTAGAGTGAGAGTGACTCGAGATGTTTAGTGTTGGAATTAGGATTGTCACGACCCGATCTGTGGGCCCGTGACCAGCACTACGGAATGGGTAGGCATAAGGCCACCGAAACCCGTAGTAAGCCTGACACTCACTGACTTAAATAAATCTCGTCTCATTTAATATTATTGATTCCATAATTTATCGTAACCATTAAATTTTTCACAATTAGTTCGGTCTGCTAGAAGAATTAGGTGAGACCCGGAACTACAGAAAATTACAACTGATATATATATCTACTATTTCTACTGCGGAGAAATCTAAGATTTTACAAATTAACATACTAAATCAAATACATCACTCGATAATGAAGGAGTCGGATTACTAGATAAGAGCCGCAGAAAGACTAACAATCACGGATCTGAAAAATAGTAAAATTGAGACTGTCAGTCTCGAGAGTGAGTTAAAATCATATATCTAAAAAACAGTTGCAAACACTTCAATAATACATTTATTTAATTTGAAATAAATACTAAGTCATGCAAAAATAAACGTGTCATGTCATGCTTGAATAAAATAATTTTCACACACAACAGGACGGAGTACTTCACTAGAACCATAATCCCAACACTAACATCACGATCAATCTCAACACTAACATCTCGACTAACCTCAACTCTAACATCTCGACTAATCTCATTCCAACAGAACTGGCGCCTAGAGAGCGAAGCTCGACCAGGGTCCTTATCTCCAATCCGGTCACTTAATGTTCACTATCAGCCTTAGCCTTTCGGCTCTCTTATTCCAATAAGACTGGCGCCCAGAGAGCGAAGCTCGACCAGGGACCTTACCTCCAGTCTGGTCACTTAGGTTTCCAAATAAGCCGGCGCCCAGAGAGCAATGCTCGACCAGGGCAAGTCCTAATCTTTTCTTTTTAAATTTACCTATTTACCCTTTTCCATCACTCTCGGGTTTATACCGGAGCACTCATCAAACTCTTATGTTCTACTGCCGTCCCATCCCGAGTCATCATGCAATGATAAAATCAATGATAAAGGAAGAACATACATGAATAGTAATTAAAAAGCATAATACATATGAATAATAATTAAATGAATAATTAAACTTGCAATAAAATAATCACTATAGCAAATTAAAAATTTATGCATGACACGTGCATAACCGATATATGACTTTAACTCACAGCTTTGGCGACCCTTAACTCTGCTCTGATGCCTCGGATGGAGCGAGCCGAACTAACAGATTATCCAATCACGGAAAATAATTTATCAAAACGCTGAAACAATTGATAATTTAATCCTAGGTCTAGATTCCTAGGACTGACTGTCTAAGAATCTTAACTCGAGTAAATTCTACTGAAAATTCGGCAGAACCTCCCTTAAAATACAAACGTTTGCCTCCCGTAAAACGGGTCGAGGACCTGCCAGAAAAACACTTCAAATATTCAACAATTTAATACAATGGGAGTCGGGTCCCCAAGACTTCACTATTTTTCCCGACTTCCCCACACAGCACAAATTCCGACTATAGCAGGCAGTCCGACAAACAATTATTTTAACATATTAATATTATCTAATACTCAACACAAATCAACAAGCATATAATAAACCGGAGAATTCCAAAATCGCTCGGTCGACTCGCCTTCAGCCGTCGGAGTCCGATCGACAATCTGAACACACCATCGGACTCGAAACGACGCGATGATGACAATCCCCGCTTCCGATTTTTTGATCCGACCCCCGATCATCCGGAGAGATTTGCGAACAATATCGGCCGTCGATTTGCAATCGAAGTCCGATCGCTACGAAACTGGTGCCATAAATATACACTACTTTTACGGGGTTGTTTTCTTAAATTCATAAATATACACGTTTTATGGGGTTATTTTCTTAAATTGATAGGTATAACACTTTTAAGGGGTCATTTTCTCATATTAAATTATTAGCATTGTTATGGGGTTGTTTTTTTAAATTCATAAATATACACGTTTTACTGGGTGATTTTCTTATATTGAGAAATATATCACTTTTACGGGGTTGTTTTCTCATATTATACAATTAATCCATGTAAGGGGTTGTTTTCTCATATTCACAAATATACCAAAATTAGGGGGTTATTTTATCTGATTGATAAATATACCCATATTACGGGGTTGATCTATCATATTAAAAAATTTATCCCTTCTACGAGGTTGTTTTCTCATATTAAAGAAGTATCTCCTTCTATGAGGCTTCTTTCTCAGACTCAGAATTACACTATTTTTGCGAGGTTGATTTCTCAAATTCATAATTATACATGTTTTACGGGGTTATTTTCTTATATTGATAAATATACCAATTTTACGGGGTCGTTTTCTCAAATTCATAAATATACAAGTTTTACAGGGTTATTTATATCGACAAATATACCCCTTCTACGGGGTTGTTTTCTCATATTATAATATTAACCCATTTAAGGGGTTGTTTTCTCATACTTACAAATATACCACAATTACGGGGTTATTTCCTCAGATTCATAAATATCCTTGTATTACGAGGTTATTTTCACATAGTAAAAAATTTACCTCTTCTACGAGGGTGTTTTCTCATATTAAAAAATTTACCCATTTTACGAGGCTATTTTCTTAGACTCGCAATTACACTACTTTTACGGAGTTGTTTTCTCAGATTCATAAATGTACACGTTTTACGGGGTTATTTTCTTATATGGATAAATATACCAATTTTACAGGGTCGTTTTCTTAAATTAAATTATTAGCAATATCATGGTGTTGTTTTCTCAAATTCATAAATATACAAGTTTTACGGGTTATTTTCTTATATAAACAAATATATCCCTTTTATGGGGTTGTTTTCTCATATTATAAAATTAACCCATTTAAGGGGTTGTTTTCTCATACTCACAAATATACCACAATTACGGGGTTATTTCATCAGATTCATAAATATCCCTTTATTACGGGGTTGTTTTCACATAGTAAAAAATTTACTTCTTCTACGAGGTTGTTTTCTCATATTAAAAGATTTACCCGTTCTACGAGGCTGTTTTCTTAGTCTCGCAATTACACTACTCTTACGGGGTTATTTTTCTAGATTCATAAATACATGTGTTTTAGGGGTTATTTTCTTATATTGACAAATATACCACTTTTTACGAGGTTGTTTTCTCATATTATAAAATTAACCCACTTAAGGGGTTGTTTTCTCATACTCACAAATATACAAAAAAATTACAAAGTTATTTTTTCCGATTGATAAATATCCACTCATACTAAAGTATTAGCAGTATTATGATATTATTTTCTAAAATTCATAAATATACACGTTTTACGGGATTATTTTCTTATATTGACAAATATACCCCTTTTACAGGGTTGTTTTCTCATACTCATAAATATAATAAAAATTATGGGATTATTTTCTCCGATTGATAAATATCCCCGTATTACGGGGTTGTTCTCTCATATTAAAAAATTTACCACTTCTACGAGGCTGTTTTCTCCTACTCTCAATTACACTACATTTCCGGGGTTATTTTCTCAGATTCATAAATATACACATTTTACTCGGTACCACTTTTACGAGGTCGTTTTCTAATACAAAATTATTAGCACTATTATGGGATTGTTTCTCAAATTTATAAATATACACGTTTTACGGAGTATTTTCTTATATGGATAAATATACCCCTTTTATGGGGTTGTTTTTTCATATTATAAAATTAACCCATGGAGTTGTTTCCTCAAACTAGCAGATACACTAAAATTATGGGGCTATTTTCTCCGATTGATAAACTTCCCTAAATTACGGATTGTTTTCTCATATTAAAAATTTTGCCTCTTCTACGAGGCTGTTTTTTCAGACTCGCAATTACACTACTTTTACGAGGTTGTTTTCTCAGATTCATAAATATACAGGTTGTACGAGGTTATTTTCTTATATTAATAAATATACCAGTTTTATGGGGTCGTTTTCTCATATTAAATTATTAGCACTATTATAGGGTTATTGTCACGACCCCACCCGTGGGCCCGTGACCGGCATTAGGGAATGGGTAGGCGTAAGGCCACCGAAACCCGTAGTAAGCTTGACACTCACTAACTGGGCGCAATATTGTATTTTAAAACACTTGTTCTACTTAGAAAAATAAACAATGTTCGCTTAATTTTCTCTGGATTTCCGAGCGTCCGAAAATACTCCTGCCATCTTTCTTAAGCTCCTTACAACCACAAAAATCAACCATAAAGCTCTGACATCTACTCGACTTTCCAGGCACTAACTTCGGCGCTACTCAATAAGGCGATGCCTGATGCGATGACGAGGCAGCTCATGACATGACTACAACCACGCTCTACACTAAAACTAACTACGGTGCCCACCATCGAAACAACAATCAAAGCTTCTAAAGGCGGATTGCACTAATCACTTGAAGAAACAGCACGAGTCTACCACGCTTCGAATCTTCCCATCGCTACAAAGCTCATTCTCAGCACAGCACCAAAGACAAGCTTACGAGAAAGGAAAGACTGACTCTCTAATAGTGAAGGCTGAGACACTGGAGTCAATAAAAACAACAAGACAAACTTGATCCTAACTCCGCAGTACCAAGAAAAATCTTAACTTAGGTCGAAGGAAATCTAAACCTAAGCTCTGATACCAACTTTGTCACGACCCCACCCGTGGGCCTGTGACCTGCACTAGGGAATGGGTAGGCGTAAGGCCACCGAAACCCGTAGTAAGCCTGACACTCACTGACTTAAATAAATCTCATCTCAAATTAATATTATTAAAACCACAAATTATCTTAATAGCTACATTCTACATAAATACTTCGGTCTGCCAGAAAAACTAGGCGAGACCTGAAACTCAGAAAATTTACAACTGATACATCTACTATTACTACTGCGGAGAATCTAAGATTTACCAATTTACATACCAAATCAAATACATCACCCGATGATGAAGGAGTCGGGTTACTGAATAAGAGTCGCGGAAGAACTAACAGTCACGAGTCTGAAGAAAAACATAAATGGAGACTGTCAGTCTCGAGAGTGAGTTAAAATCAAATAATCTAGGGACTATTGCTTCTTCTCAGAAAACATAGATTATTCAAATCAGTATATCAAACCATACTATAATCATACCCTACTATTTCCTTCACATAAAATATTAATCATTCGAATCAAACTATCAACCATGCACGTAAATACAATCCATATTATAATCATACCACAATAAATTAATAAATGAATAAATAAAAATATATTTTTACTTTTACGGGACGAGTGGCTCGGTAGAACCCTAAACCCCAAAATCTAGTAGCCATTCGGCTCTCTTAATCCAATAAGATTGGCGCCCCGAGAGTAATGCTCGACCAGGGACCTTACCTCCAGTCTGGTCACTTAAATATCCAAATAAGAAATCTAGTAGCCATTCGGCTCTCTTAATCCAATAATTGCCTGAGAGCAATGCTCGACTAGGGACCTTACCTCCAGTCTGGTCACTTAAGTATCCAAATAAGCCGGCGCCCCGAGAGCAATGCTCGACCAGGGACCTTACCTCCGGCAATCAACTGAACTCAGCCCAGAGAGCAATGCTCGATCAGGGCAAACAAATCCATAATAACCTTATGTCCATAATCATTCGGTGCGCGTCCGATGTAACCCATCAAAGTGGCATGTTCTACAAGCCACATTTCCCAATTCGCAATCATCACATATAATAAATATTATTATCTGATGAACTCAACCAACACATATCGAAATAAAGATTAAAGATTTAAGGTAAAACAACGTGCAATTTGTGAGGGGAAAAATAATAACGTTTATCTTATTATAACATACTAATAATAATATTTATATTATTACAAATATTAATAATCAAGTGAAATCATTTATTTTGCGATACTAATAATCATATTAAGCACAAATTCTAAATAGCATATTAAAATCAGACTAGCAATAGCGCAAAGATTAAATGACTTTAACTCACAGGATTGGCGACCTCCTAGCTCTGCTACGGTGCCTCGGTAGGATCCAGCCGAACGAACGGACAATCTAGTCACGGAAAACAATTTATCAAAAGGATGAAACAATTACAATAGATCCTAGGTCTAGATTCCTAGGACTGACTGTCTAAGAATCTCGACTCGGGAGAATTCTACCGAAAATCCGGCAGAACCTCCCTTACAACACGAACATTACCCCCCGTAAAAATGGGTCCAGGACCTGCCAGAAAAACACTCCAAATATCCAACAATTTAAACAACGGGAGTCGGGTCCCCAAACTTCACTATTTCCCGACTCCGCCACACAGCACAAAATACGACTATGGCAGGCCAACTGACAGACAATTATTTTTGACTCACAAAAATCATCAAATACTCAATATAATCCAATAGACACAAATAAACCAAGAATTTCTAAAATTAACGGGCTAAAGATAATTACCGAGACGCTCGATCGCTCGGTCGACTCGCCTCCAGCCGCCGGAGTCCGATCGACGATCCGAACACACCATCGGACTCACAACGACGCGCTGATGACGATCCCCGCTTCCGATTTTCCGATCTGACACCCGATCATCCGGAGAGATTTGCGGACGAAACCCGATCGCCACGAAACCGGTGCCAATGCGAAGCTTGAGATGAGGAGAGTCGGGATACATCCTCCGATCATCCATCCTCCACGGAGCTCGCGGAAAGCCCAAAAACGGTACGCCACTCTAAGTTTCACTTTGCCGGGATCTTGCAACTCCGGCCACCCAGCGCCGCCACTGTTGCGAAGAGAGCCCTTGCCGAGAGGAGCCGATCGCCACCCAACTCGGCCAACAACGCCGGAACGGCCGGAAACACGCCTGGAAGCCGCGCCTTGGCGCTCTTGCCCTTGGCTGCTGCCATGCATTGCGCTCGCCCGGTACTCCATCGACGGCGCCACGCCCCGGATGCCACCGGCGCTGCGGCGTCCCCTCTCTCTCTTCGCACTCTCTCTCTCTCCTCCTTTCTTCTTCCACGATTTCTTTCCTTTCAATATCGACATTAGGCCCCCGAACTTTTCCTTATTACAATTTGGTCCCTCAACTTTCTTAATTACTTACAATTTCATCCTGCAGAATTCCAATTTAACCCCCAAACTTTCCTTTAGCCTTTCAATTAAGCCCTTAACTAATTAATTTGGGCCAAATCCGAATTATTGAAAATACACAATTACAAAAATACCCCTGACCGACATATTTATTTACAAAAATACCAAGCTCACAAATTTCCATTAAAACCCCATAAAAATAACATTATACTTTCAATCCTTATTCCAAAATAAATTTCCAATTTAGTCCTAACACACAATTAAATTAAATAATCAATTTCCAACTTAAAATTTAATACTACTAATCAATTATAATACCAATTTTCTCAAAATTCTTTTATAAAAACATCCTTTATAATTTCTTCCAAAATTTTTCAATATATAATTTTACTTATATAAATATGCATTTGGAAAAATTTTGAATAACCAAAATATAATCATTTCTCAAATAATTTACTTGAATAATTTCTTAAAATTTCAAACTAATTGGGTATAGAAAATAACTCATTTATTAAATATATTAAAATTCCGGGTGTTACAGTTATTTTCTCAAATTCATAAATATACACGTTTTACGAGGTTATTTTATTATATTGACAAATACACCCCATTTACAGGGTTGTTTTCTCATATTATAAAATTAACCTATTTAAGGGGTTGTTTTCTCATACTCACAAATATACCATAATTACGGGGTTATTTCCTCAGATTCATAAATGTCCCCGTATTACGGGATTGTTTTCACATATTAAAAAATTCACCGCTTCCACGAGGCTGTTTTCTCATGTTAAAAAATTTACTCGTTCTACGAGACTGTTTTCTTAGACTTGCAATTACACTACCTTTATGGGGTTATTTTCTCAGATTCATAAATATACATGCTTTACGGGGTTATTTTCTCATAATAAATTATTAGCACTATTATAGGGTTGTTTTGTCAAATTCAGAAATATACATATTTTACGGGGCAATTTTCTTATACCGACAAATATACCCCTTTTACGGGGTTGTTTTCTCGTGTTCTAAAATTAACCCATTTAACGGGTTGTTTTCTCATAATGACAAATATACCAAATTTACGGGGTTGTTTTCTAATATTTATAAATATACCCCTCTTACGAGGTTGTTTTCTCATATTAAAAAATAAACCCCTTCTACGAGGATATTTTTTTAGTCTCGCAATTACACTACTTTTATGGGGTTATTTTCTCAGATTCATAAATATACTATTTTATGGGGTTATTTTTTTATAATTATAAATATACCACTTTTACGGGGTCATTTTCTCATTTTAATTATTAGCACTATTTTAGGATTGTTTTCTCAAATTGATAAATATACACGTTTTACGGGGTTATTTTCTTATATCGATAAATATACCCCTTTTACAGGGTTGTTTCCTCACATTATAAAATTAACCCATTTAAGGGGTTGTTTTCTCATACTCACAAATATACCACAATTCTAGGGTTATTTCCTCATATTCATAAATATCCCTGTATTACAGGGTTGTTTTCATATATAAAAAAATTTACCCCTTCGACGAGGCTGTTTTCTCATATCAAAAAATTTACCCGTTCCAGGAGTCTATTTTCTTAGACTCACAATTACACAACTTTTACAGGATTGTCTTCTCAGATTCATAAATACACACGTTTTATGGGGTTATTTTCTTATATTGACAAATATACTACTTTTACGGGGTTGTTTTCTCATATTATAAAATTAATCCGTTTAAGGGGTTGTTTTCTCATACTCACAAATATATAAAAATTACGGGGTTATTTTCTCCAATTAATAAATATCCCCGTATTACGGGGATGTTATCTAATATTTATAAATATACCCCTTTTACTTAGTTGTTTTCTCATATTAGAAAATTTACCCCTTCTACGAAGCTGTTTTCTTATACTCGTAATTGCACTACATTTACAGAGTTGTTTTCTCATATTTATAAATATACATGTTTTATGGGATTATTTTTCTATATTGATAAATATACCACTTTTACGGGATCGTATTCTCATATTAAATTATTACCATTATTATGGGGTTGTTTTCTCATATCCATAAATATACGCATTCTATGGGGTTATATTCTTATATTCAGAAATATACTCCTTTTATGGGGTTGTGTTCTCATATTATAAAATTAACCCATTTAAGCGGTTATTTTGTCATACTCACAAATATATCATAATTACGGGGTTATTTCCTCAGATTCATAAATATCCCCACATTACGGGGTTGTTTTCTCATATTAAGGGATTTAACCCTTCTACGAGGTTATTTTCTCAAACTCCCAATGTAACACCCGGAATATTTTTTATATATTTAATAGTGAGTTTTTATTTAAGTTAATATTAGCTTTATTATTATTCAAGTAAATTATTTGAGAAATGATTATATTTTGGTTATTCAAATTTTTTTTTTTCCAAATGAATATTTATATAAATAAAATTATATATTGGAAAATTTTGGAAGAAATTATAAAGGATGTTTTAATAAAAGAATTTTGGGAAAATTGGTATTATAATTGATTAGTAGTATTAAATTTTAAGTTGGAATTTGATTATTTAATTTAATTATGTATTTTCAATAATTCGGATTTGGCCCAAATTAAATAGTTAGGGGCTTAATTGAAAGGCTAAAAAGAAGTTTGGGGGTCAAATTGGAATTCTGCAGGATGAAATTGTAAGTAATTAAGAAAGTTGAGGGACCAAATTGTAATAAGGAAAAGTTCAGGGGTCAAATGTCGATATTGAAGGGAAAGAAATCGGGGAAGAAGAGAGGAAGAGAGAGAAAAAGCGGGCGTCGCGCGAGAAGAAGGAGGAGCCGGGTCTTCGTCGTCACCGGTAGGTGGCGGCGAAGGCGCTGGGCGTCGGTGGCCTTGGCGGCAAGCCAGCGGCGTGGAGGCGGAATCGCGCGGCGTGTGGCCGGCTTCCGGCGTCGTTCGGCCGTTCCGGTGGCCTTCGGCGATCTCGGTGGCGATCAACTCCCCTTGGAGAGCTTCCTTTTAGCGGCGGCAGTCGGTTTTGGTGGCCGGAGAGAGTTCGTGAAGTGGAGGCAGCCGCGTTTTTGGGCTTTTCCGGTGAGCTCCGGCGGAGGATGGATGATCGGAGGGTGTATCCCGATTCTCCTCATCTCAAGCTTCGCGATGGCACTGGTTTCGTGGCGATCGGACTTCGTTTGCAAATCGACGGTCGAGATCGTCCGCAAATCTCTCCGGATGATCGGGTCTCAGATCGGAAAATCGGAAGCGGGAATCATCGTCAGCGCGTCGTTGTGAGTCCGATGGTGTGTTCGGATCGTCGATCGGACTCCGGCGGCTGGAGGCGAGTCGACCGAGCGTCTCGGTAATTATCTTTGGCCCGTTAATTTTAGAAATTCTTGGTTTAATTGTGTCTATTGGATTATATTGTGTATTTAATGATATTGTGAGTCAAAAATAATTGTCATCGGTTACTGCCTCGTATTTTGTCTTTGTGTGGCGGTCGGAAATAGTGAAGTTTGGGGACCCGACTCCGTTGTTTAAATTGTTGGATATTTGAAGTGTTCTTCCGGCAGTCCTGGACCCGTTTTCACGGGGGGGGTAATGTTCGTGTTGTAGGGGAGGTTCACCGGATTTCGGTATAATTCTCCGAGTCGAGATTCTTAGATAGTCGATCCTAGGAGTCTAGACCTAGGATTAATGATGGATTGTCTCGGTATTGATAAATTGTTTTCCGTGATTAGATTGTCGATTCGTTCGGCTCGCTCTGAGGCCGGGCGAGCTAGGAGGTCGCCAAACCCTGTGAGTTAAAGTCATTTAATCATTGCACTATTGCTAAGTCCGATTTAATATGCTATTTTGAAAGTTCATGCATAATATGATTATTAGTATCGCAAAATAAATGATTTCACTTGATTATTAATATTTGAAAAATATAAATATTATTATTAGTATGTTATAATAAGACAAACGTTATTATTTTTTCCCTCACAAATTGCACGTCGTTTTATCTTAAATCTTTAATCTTTATTTCCGATATGTGTTGGATGAGTTCATCGGATAATAATATTTATTAAATGTGGTGATTGCGATTTGGGAAATGTGGCTTGTAGAACATGCTGATGGGTTACATCGAGATCGCGTCTGCACCAATGATCATGGATATAAGATTATTATGGATTTGTTTGCCCGATCGAGCATTGCTCCGCTTGATTGCCGAGTTAGGTCCCGATCGAGCGATGCTCTGGTACGGCTTATTTGAATTCAAGTGTTGGTGGAGGTAAGGACCCTGATCGAGCTTGCTCTCCGGGTGCCGGACTGTTGGATTAAGAGAGCCGAAAGGCTATTAGAATTGGGGTTAGGGTTCTACTGAGCCACTCGTCCGGTAAAGTAAAAATATATTTTATTTATTTATTTATTTATTTATTTATTATGGTATGATTATAATATGGATTGTATTTACGTGCATGGTTGATATTTTGATTCGAATGATTAATATTTTATGTGAAGGAAATAGTAGGGTATGATTATAGTATGGTTTGATATCGATTTGAATAATCTATGTTTTCCGAGAAGAAGCAATAGTCCCTAGATTATTTGATTTTAACTCACTCGAGACCGGATCTCATTTCTTGTTTTTGGTTGTTAGTTCTCCGCGACTCTTATTCAAGAACCCGACTCCTTCATCATTGGGTGATGTATTTGATTTGGTATGTAAATTGGTAAATCTTAGATTCTCCGCAGAGTAATTAGTAGATGTATCACAAGTAATTTTGTAAAGTGTAACTATTAAGATAATTTATGGTTTTATTAATATTAATTTGAGATGAGATTTGTTTAAATCGTTGAGTGTCGGGGCTTACTACGGGTTTCGGTGGCCTTAAGCCTACCCAATCCCTAGTGCTTTCACAGGCCCACTGGTCTGACACCCACTACTTTTATAGGGTTGTTTACTCATATGGATAAATATACATGTTTTAAGGGGTTATTTTCTTATATTGATAAATATACCACTTTTACGGGGTCGTTTTTTCAAATTAAATTATTAGCATGATTATGGGGTTATTTTCCCAAATTCATAACTATACACATTTTATGGAGTTATTTTCATATATCGACAAATATACACATTTTCCGGGGTTGTTTTCTCATATTCTAAAATTAACCCATTTAACGGGTTGTTTTCTAATATTTATAAATATACCCCTCTTACGGGGTTGTTTTCTCATATTAAAAAATTTACCCCTTCTACGAGACTATTTTCTCGGACTCGCAATTACACTACTTTTACGGGGTTATTTTCTAAGATTCATAAATATACACGTTTTACGGGGTTATTTTCTTATATTAATAAATACAACACTTTTATGGGGTCGTTTTCTCATATTAAATTATTAGCACTATTATTGGATTTTTTTCTCAAAATTTATAAATATACACGTCTTACGGGGTTATTTCTTTATACTGACAAATATACCCTTTTTAAGTTGTTGTTTTCTCATATTCTAAAATTACCCTATTTACGGGATTTTTTTTCTGATTGATAAATATCCCCGTATTACGAGGTTGTTTTCTAATATTTATTAATATACCCCTCTTACGAAGTTGTTTTCTCATATTAAAAAATTTACCCACGCTACGAGGCTGTTTTCTCAAACTCGCAATTACACTACTTTTATAGGATTGTTTTCTCAGATTCATAAATATACACGTTTTACAAGATATTTTCTTATACTGACAAATATACCCCTATTACGGGGTTGTTTTCTCATATTATAGAATTAAACCATTTAAGGGTTTATTTTCTCATACTCACTAATATACCAAAATTATGGGATTATTTTCTCTGATTGATAAATATCTTCGTATTACGGTGTTGTTTCCTAATATTTATTAATATATCCCTCTTACGGGGTTGTTTTCTCATATTAAAAAATTTACCCCTTCTACGAGGCTATTTTTTGAGATTCGCAATTACATTACTTTTACTAGTTGTTTTCTCAAATTTATAAATATACACGCTTTACAAGATATTTTCCTATATTGATAAATATACCACTTTTACGAAGTTGTTTTCTCATATTAAATTAATAGCACTATTATGGGGTTATTTTCTCAAATTTATAAATATACACGTTATACGGGATTATTTTCTTATATCGAGAGATATACCCCTTTTATGGGGTTGTTTTGTGATAATCTAAAATTACCTATTTAAGGGGTCATTTTCTAATACTCACAAATATACCTAAATTACGGGGTTATTTTCTTCTATTAAGAAATATCCAAGTACTACAGTGTTATTTTCTCATATTAATAAATTTAGCACTTCTACGAGGCTGTTTTCTTAGACGAGCAATTACACTACTTTTATGGGGTTGTTTTCTCAGATTCATAAATATACACGTTCTACAGGGTTATTTTCTTAAATTGATAAATATACAACTTTTACGGGGTCATTTTCTCATATTAAATTATTAGAACTATTATGGAGTTGTTTTCACAAATTCATAAATATACACATTTTTCGGGGTTATTTTCTTGTATCGACAAATATACCCCTTTTACAGGGTTGTTTTCTCATATTCTGAAATTTTCCTATTTAAAGAGTTGTTTTCTCATACTCACAAATATACCAAAATTACTGGATTATTTTCCGCGATTGATAAATTTATCCGTATTATGAGTTGTCTTCAAATATTTATAAATATACCCCCTTTACGGGGTTGTTTTCTCATATTAAAAACTTTTCCCCTGCTACGAGGCCGTTTTCTCAGACTCGCAATTACACTATTTTATAGGGTTATTTCCTGATATTGACAAATATATCCCTTTTACGGGGTTGTTTTGTCATATTATGAAATTAATCAATTTAAGGGGTTATTTTCTCATACTCACAAATATACTAAAATTACGGGGTTATTTTTCCCGATTGATAAATATAGCCGTATTACGGGGTTGTTTTCTAATATTTATTAATATACCCCTCTTACGGGGTTGTTTTCTCATATTAAAAAATTTACCCCTTCTACGAGGCTGTTTTCTCAGACTCACAATTACACTACTTTTACTGGATTGTTTTCTCAGATTCATAAATATACACGTTTTACAAGATATTTTCTTATACTGACAAATATATCATTTTTATGGGGTTATTTTCTCATATTATAAAATTAATCTATTTAAGAGGTTGTTTTCTCATACTCACAAATATACCAAAATTACGGGATTATTTTCTCGGATTGATAAATATCCTCGTATTACGGGGTTGTTTTCTAATATTTATTAATATACCCCTCTTACAGGGTTGTTTTCTCATATTAAAAATTTTACCCCTTTTACGAGGCTGTTTTCTCAGAATCGCAATTAGACTACGTTTACGGGTTTCTTTTCTCATATTCATAAATATACACGTTTTACAGGGTTATTTTCTTATATTGATAAATATATCACATTTACGGGGTCGTTTTCTCATATTAAATTATTAGTACTATTATGGAGTTATTTTCTTAAATTCATAAATATATACGTTTTAAGGGGTTATATTCTTATATTGATAAATATACCACTTTTACGGGATCATTTTCTCATATTAAATTATTAGCATTATTATGGGGTTGTCTTCTCAAATTCATAAATATACACGTTTTTACGGAGTCATTTTCTCATATTAAATTATTAGCACTATTATGGGGTTATTTTTTTAAATTCATAAATTTACACTTTTTACGGGGTTATTTTCTTATATTGAAAAATATACCACTTTTACGGGTCGTTTTTTCATATTAAATTATTAGTACCATTACGGAGTTGTTTTTTCATATTCGTAAATATACACATTTTACGGGGTTATTTTCTTATATTGATAAACATACCACTTTTATGGGGTCATTTTCTCATATTAAATTATTAGCACTATTATAGGGTTGTTTTCTTAAATTCATAAATATACACATTTTATGGGGCTATTTTCTTATACCGACAAATATACCCCTTTTACGCAGTTGTTTTCTCATTTTATAAAATTAATCCATTTAAGGGTTGTTTTCTCATACTCACAAATATAACAAAATTAGGGGGTTATTTTCTCCGATTGATAAATATTCCCGTATTACGAGGTTGTTTCTCATATTAAAAAATTTACCAATTCTATGAGGCTATTTTCTCAAACTCATAATTACACTATTTTTACGGGGTTGTTTTCTCATATTCATAAATATACATGTTTTACGGGGTTATTTTCTTATATTGATAAATAAACCAGTTTCACGGAGTCGTTTTCTCATATTAAATTATTAGCACTATTATGGGGTTATTTTCTCAAATTCATAAATATACACGTTTTACGGGGTTATTTTCTTATATCGACAAATATACCCCTTTTATGGGGTTGTTTTTTCATATTCTAAAATTACCATATTTAAGGGATCCTTTTCTCATACTCACAAATACACTAAAATTACGGGGTTATTTTCTCTGATTAATAAAAATCCAAGTATTACGGTGTTATTTTTTCATACTAATAAATTTACCCCTTCTACAAGGCTGTTTTTTTAGACTCGTAATTACACTACTTTTATGGGATTATTTCCTCATATTCATAAATATACATGTTTTATGAGGTTATTTTCTTATATTGATAAATATAGTACTTTTACGGGGTCGTTTTTCCATATTAAATTATTAGCACTATTATGGTGTTGGTTTCTCAAATTCATAAATATACATTTTTTATGGGATTACTTTCTTATATTGAAAATTATACCTATTTTATGGGGTCGTTTTCTCATATTAAATTATTAGCACTATTATGGGGTTATTTTCTTAAATTCATAAATATAAACATTTTACGGAGCTATATTTAGTATATTGATAAATATACTATTTTTGCGGGGTCATTTTCTCATATTAAATTATTAGCACTATTATGGATTTATTCTTTCAAATTCTTAAATATACACGTTTTACGGGGTTATTTTTTTATATTGATAAATATACCACTTTTAGGGCGTTCTTTTCTCATATTAATTTATTAGCACTATTATAAAGTTATTTTCATAAATTCATAAATATACACGTTTTACGAAGTTATTTTCTTATATCGATAAATATACTCCTTTTACGATATTGTTTTCTCATATTCTAAAATTACTCTATTTAAGGGGTTATTTTCTCCGATTGATAAATATCCCAATATTACGGTGTTATTTTCTCATACTAATAAATTTATCCTTTCTACGAGCCAGTTTTCTTAGACTAGCAATTACGCTAGTTTTACGGGGTTATTTTCTCAGATTCATAAATATACACATTTACAGGGTTATTTTCTTATTTAGATAAATATACCACTTTTACTCGGTCTTTTTCTCATATTAAATTATTGTTACTGTTTTGTTATTTTTTATTAAATTCATAAATATACACATTTTACGAGGTTATTTACTTATATCGATAAATGTACCCTTTTACGGGGTACTTTTCTCATATTCTAAAATTAACCCATTTAAGAGGTTGTTTTCTCAAACTAAGAAATATACCAAAATTACGGGGTTATTTTCTCTGATTGATAAATATCTCCATATTACAGGATTGCTTTCCAATATTTATAAATATAACCCTCTTACGGGGTTGTTTTCTCATACTAAAAAATTTACCCCTTCTACGAGGCTGTTTTCTCACACTCGCAATTACACTTCTTTTACGGATTTGTTTTCTCACAATCATAAATATACCTGTTTTACGGGGTTATTTTCTTATATTGCTAAATATACCACGTTCACAGAGTCATTTTCTCATATTAAATTATTAGCACTATTATGGGTTTATTTTCTCAAATTCATAAATATACACGTTTTACAGGGTTATTTTCTTATATCGACAAATATACCGCTTTTACGGGTTCTTTTCTGATATTCTAAATTACCCTATTTAAGGGATCATTTTTTCATACTCACAAATATACCAAAATTACGAGGCTATTTTCTCTGAATAATAAATATCCAACTATTATGATGTTATTTTTTCATATTAATAAATTTACCCCTTTTACGAGGCTATTTTCTTCGACTCGCAATTATATTACTTTTACGGAGTTGTTTTCTCAGATTCATAAATATACACATTTTACGAGGTTATTTTCTTATAATATTAAATATACCACGTTTATAGGGTCGTTCTTTTTATATTAAATTATTTGCAGTATTATGGGATTGTTTTCTCAAATTCATAAATATACATGTTTTACGGGGATATTTTCTTATACCGATACATATACCCCTTTTACGCGGTTGTTTTCTCATACTCACAAATATACCATAATTACCGGCTTTTTTTCTCCGATTGATAAATATTTCCGAATTACGTGGTTGTTTTCTCATATTCAAAAATTTATCCCTTCTACGAGGCTGTTTTCTCATACTCACAATTACACTACTTTTACAGGATTGTATTCTGAGATTCATTAATATACACATTTTACGAAGTTATTTTGTTATATTAATAAATATGTTGTTTTTACGAGGTCGTTTTCTAATGTTAAATTATTAGCACTATTATGGGGTTATTTTCTCAAATTCATAAAATTTTCTTATATCGACAAATATACAGACAAATATACCCATTTTCCGGGGTTGTTTTCTCATATTCTAAAATTAACCCATTTAAGGGGTTGTTTTCTCATACTCACAAATTTACCAAAATTACGGAGTTATTTTCTTCAATTGATAAATATCCCTGTATTAGGGGGTTGTTTTTTAATATTTATAAATATACCACTATTACCGGTTATTTTCTCATATTAAAAAATTTACCCCTTCTACGAGGTTGTTTTCTCATACTCGCAATTATACTACTTTTACAGGTTTGTTTTATCAGATTCATAATTATACACGTTTTACAGGGTTATTTTCTTATATTGATAAATACACAACTTTTATGGGGTCGTTTTCTCAAATTAAATTATTAGCATCATTATGTGGTTATTTTCCTAAATTCAGAAATATACAGGTTTTACGGAGTTATTTTCATATATCGACAAATATACCCCTTTTACGGTATTGTTTTCTCATATTTTAAAATTACCCTATTTAAGAGGTTTTTTCTCACACTCACAGATATACCAATATTATGGGGTTATTCTCTCTGATTGATAAATATCCCAATATTACAGTATTGTTTTCTCATATTAAAAAATTTACCCCTTCTACGAGGCTGTTTTCCCAGACTCGCAATTACACTACTTTTACGGGGTTATTTTCTCATATTCATAAATATACACGTTTTATGGGGTTATTTTCTTATATTGATAAATATATCACTTTTATGGGGTCGTTTTTCATATTAAATTATTAGCATTATTATGGGGTTATTTTCTCAAATTCATAAATATACACATTTTACGGGGTTATTTTCTTATATCGATAGATATACCAATTTTTCGAGCTTGTTTTCTCATATTCTAAAATTAACCCATTTAAAGGGTTGTTTTCTCATACTCAGAAATATACAAAAATTACGGGGTTATTCTCTCCTATTGATAAGTATCCCCGTATTACGGGGTTGTTTTCTAATATTTATAAATATACCCCTCTTACGGGGTTGTTTTCTCATATTAAAAAATTTACCCCTTTTACAAGGCTGTTTTCTGAGACTCGCAATTACACTACTTTTACAGGGTTGTTTACTCAGATTCATAAATTTAAATATTTTACGGGGTTATTTTCTTATATTAATAAATATACAACTTTTACCGGCTCGTTTTTTCATATTAAATTATTAGCACTATTATGGGGTTATTTTCTTAAATTCATAAATATACACGTTTTATGGAGTTATTTTCTTATATCGATAAATTTACCCTTTTTATGGTATTCTTTTCTCATATTCTAAAATTACCATATTTATTGGGTTGTTTTCTCATCCACACAAATATACCAAAATTATAGGGTTATATTCTCTGATTGATGAATATCCTAGTATTACGGTGTTCTTCTCTCATAATAAAAATTTACCCGTTGTACGAGGCAGTTTTCACAGACTCGCAATTACACTTCTTTTACCGGTTTGTTTTCTCAGATTCATAAATATACACGTTTTACGGGGTTATTTTCTTATATTGATAAATATACCACATTTATGGGGTTCTTTTCTCATATTAAATTATTAGCACTATTATGGGGTTATTTTCTTAAATTCATAAATATATACATCTTACAGGGTTATTTTCTTATATCGATAAATATATCATTTTACGGGGTTGTTTTCTCATATTAAATTATTAGCACTATTATGGGGTTGTTTTCTTAAATTCACAAATATATACGTTTTACGGGGTTATTTTCTTATATTGATAAATATACCACTTTTACGGGGTCGTTTTCTCATATTAAAATATTAGCACTATTATGGGGTTGATTTCTCAAATGCACAAATATACACATTTTACGAGGCTGTTTTCTTATACCAACAAATATACCCCTTTCACGCGGTTGTTTTATGATATTATAAAATTAACCCATTTAAGGGGTTGTTTTCTCATACTCACTAATATACAAAAATTACGGGGTTATTTGCTCTGATTGATAAATATTCCCGTATTACGGGGTTGTTTTCTCATATTCAAAAATTTACCACTTCTACAAGGCTATTTTAGGAGACTCGCAATTACACTACTTTTACGGGGTTGCTTTCTCATATTCATAAATATACACAATTTACGGGGTTATTTTCTTATATTAATAAATATGTCATTTTTACGGGGTCATTTCTCATATTAAATTATTAGCACTGTTATGGGGTTATTTTCTCAAATTCATAAATATACACGTTTTGCGGGGTTATTTTCTTATATCGACAAATGTACCCCTTTTACGGGGTTGTTTTCTCATACTCACAAATATACCAAAATTATGGGATTATTTTATGCGATTGATAAATATCCCCGAATTATGGGGTCGTTTTTAAATATTTATAAATATACTCCTTTTACAGGGTTGTTTTCTCATGTTAAAATTTGTTTCCCTTATACGAGGTTGTTTTCTCAAACTCACAATTACACTATTTTTACAGAGTTATTTTCTCAATTCATAAATATACACGTTTTATGGGGTTATTTCCTTATATATACCCCTATTACAAGGCTGTTTTCTCATATTATGAAATTAATCCATTTAAGGGGTTGTTTTCTCATACTCACAAATATACCAAAATTATAGGTTATTTTCTCCAATTGATAAATATCCCCGTATTACGGGATTATTTTATCATATTTATTAATGTACCCCTCTCACGGGGTCATTTTCTCATATTAAATTATTAACACTATTTTGGGGTTATTTTCTTAAATTCATAAATATACACGTTTTATGGTAGTATTTTCTCAAATTCCCCTTTTACGGTAGTGTTTTCTCAAATTCTAAAATTACTATTTTTAAGAGGTTGTCTTCTCATACTCACAAATATACCAAAATTATGGGATTATTTTCTGCGATTGATAAATATCTCTGTATTACGCGATTATTTTCTAATATTTATTAATATACTCCTCCTACGGGGTCGTTTTCTCATATTAAATTATTAGCACTATTATGGGGTTATTTTCTTAAATTCATAAATATATACCTTTTACGGGGTTATTTTTTTATATTAATAAATATACCCCTTTTATGGTATTGTTTTCTCATATTCTAAAATTGCCATATTTTAGGGGTTGTGTTCTCATACTCACAAATATACCAAAATTAAGGGGGTATTCTCATATTAAGAAATTTAAGGGGATAAATATCCCAGTATTACGGTGTTGTTTTCTCATATTAAGAAATTTACCCCTTCTACCAGGCTGTTTTCTCAAACTCGCAATTATACTACTTCTACGGGGTTGTTTTCTCAAATTCATAAATATATACGTTTTACGGGGTTATTTTCTTAAATTGATAAATATACCACTTTTACGGGATCATTTTCTTATATTAAATTATTAGCACTATTATGGGGTTGTTTTCTCAAATTCATAAATATACACGTTTTACGAGGTTATTTTCTTATATCAAAAAATATGCCCCTTTTACAAGGTTGTTTTCTCATATTATGAAATTAATCCATTTAAGGGGTTGTTTTCTCATACTCACAAATATACCAAAATTACGAGGTTATTTTCTTCGATTGATAAATATCCCCGTATTACGGGATTATTTTATAAAATTTATTAATATACACCTCTAGCCGCCGCCACCTCGCTCGGGCGGGGCCTCCTTCTTCCCTCGCTAGGAACGACAGCCAATGATACCCACTTCTCTTCTCTCTCCTTGATCCCCCTTCTCCTTTCTTTTTCTTTTTCTTTATATCGATATTTGGTCCCTGAATTTTTCTTCATCACCATTCAGTCCCTCAACTTCTTCAATTACTAACAATTTCTCCTGCAAAATTTTCGATTGGCTTTTCAATTAAGCCCCTAACTATTTAATTTAGGTCAAATTAGAATTATTGAAAATATATAATTACTTATTTACCCTTGCTTTTAAATGTAAAATTACCAAAGTGCCCTTGCTGATACATTTAATTATAAAAATACCAAATATACAAATTTTCATTGAAACCCCATATATTAATATAATTATGCTGTTAATCCTTATTCCAAAATAAATTTCTAATTTAATCCTAACACACAATTAATTTAATAAATCAATTTGCTAAAAGTATTTTCCAATTAAAATTTACACCATTAGCTAATTAAAATGTCATTTCCCCAATAATTCTTTCATAATGTTCAATATAGAAATTAAATTATATATTCACATCCGATAAAAATTGAACGACCGAAAATATAATCCAATTTCTAAAGAATTTACTTAATTAATTTCTTAAAAATCAAACAAATTAGATATACAAAATCACTCCCTTATTTTGTCTAGCATTAAAATTCCATTTAATCATTCCAACTAAATTAAATAAAAATAAATTAAAATTAATTTAAATAAAAACTCATTTACTAATTATTACTAATATTATTATTATTAAAGAAAAATTTCGGGTATTACAGCTGTCTTCTCAGATTAGCAATTACACTACCTTTACGGGTTTGTTTTCTCATATTCATAAATATACACATTTTACGAGGTTATTTTCTTATATTGATAAATATACCATTTCTATGGGGTCGTTTTCTCATATTAAATTATTAGCATTATTATGGGGTTGTTTTCTCAAATTCATAAATATACACGTTTTATGGAGGTTTTTCTTATATCGACAAATATACCCCTTTACAGGGTTGTTTTCTCATATTCTAAAATTACCCTATTTAAGAGATTGTTTTCCCATACTCACAAATATACTAAACTTATAGAATTATTTTCTCTAATTGATAAATATCCCCATATTACGGGGTTGTTTTCTAATATTTATAAATATACTCCTCTTACGGGGTCGTTTTATCATATTAAAAAATTTATCCCTTCTACGAGGCTGTTTTCTCAGACTCGCAAATTACACGACTTTTACGGGTTCTCAGATTCATAAATATACACGATTTACGGGGTTATTTTCTTATATTAATAAATATACTACTTTTACGGAGTCGTTTTCTCATATTAAATTATTAGCACTATTATGGAGTTATTTTCTCAGATTCATAAATATATAAGTTTTATGGGGTTGTTTTCTTATATCGACAAATATACCCATTTTACAGGGTTGTTTTCTCATATTCTAAAATTACCCTATTTAAGGGATCGTTTTCTCATACTCACAAATATATCAAAATTATGGGGTTATTTTCTCTGATTAATAATTATCCAAGTATTATGGTGTTATTTTCTCATATTAATAAATTTATCGTCTACGAGGCTGTTTTCTCAGACTCGCAATTACACTACTCTTACGGGGTTGTTTTCTCAGATTCATAAATATACAAGCCTTACGGGGTTATTTTCTTATATTGATAAATATATCACTTTTACAGAGTCGTTTTCTCATATTAAATTATTAGCACTATTATGGGATTATTTTCTCAAATTCATCAATATACACATTTTACGGGATTATTTTCTTATATCGAAAAATATACCCCTTTTACGGGATTGTTTTCTCATATTCTAAAATTACCCTATTTAAGGGATCGCTTTCTCATACTCACAAATATACCAAAATTACGGGGTTATTTTCTCTGATTAATAAATATCCAAATATTACGGTGTTATTTTCTCATATTAATAAATTTACCCCTTCTACGAGGCTGTTTTCTCACACTCGCAATTACATTACTTTTAAGGGGTTGTTTTCTCATATTTATAAATATACACGTTTTATGGGGTATTTTCTTACATTGATAAATATACCACTTTTACGAGGTCGTTCTCTCATATTAAACTATTAGCACTATTATGGGGTTATTTTCTTAAATTCATAAATATACAAGTTTTACGGAGTTATTTTCTTATATTGACAAATATACCCCTTTTACGGTATTGTTTTCTCATATTCTAATATTACCCTATTTAAGGGGTTATTTTCTCCAATTGATAAATATTCAGTATTACGGTTTTATTTTCTCATATTAAAAAATTTACCCCTTCTACGAGGCTGTTTTCCCAGACTTGCAATTACACTACTTTTACGGGGTTGTTTTCTCAAATTCATAATTTAAATGTTTTACGGGGTTATTTTCTTATATTGATAAATACACCACTTTTATTGGGTCGTTTTCTCATATTAAATTATTAGCACTATTATGGGGCTGTTTTCTCAAATTCAAAGTATACACGTTTTACGAGCTTATTTTTTTATATCGATAAATAAACCCTTTTACGAGGTTGTTTTCTCATATTCTAAAATTACCCTATTTAAGGGGTTGTTCTCTCATACTCACAAATATACCAAAATTATGGTGTTATTTTCTCCGTTTGATAAATATCCCCGTATTACAGGGCTGTTATCTAATATTTATTAATATACCCCTCTTACGGGGTTGTTTTCTCATGTTGAAAGATATACACCTCATACGGGATTGTTTTCTAATATTGACAAATATACCCCTCTTACTTGGTTGTTTTCTAATATTGGCAAATATACCCCTCTTACGGGGTTGTTTTCTCATATTGACATATATAGCCCTCTTATGGGTTTGTTTTCTCATGTTGAAAGATATACCCCTCTTACGGGGTTGTTTTTTAATATTGACAAATGTACCCCTCTTACGAGGTTGTTTTCTCAAAATGACAAATATACCATTTTTTTAGGGTTGTTTTCTCATTTTGAAAGATATACCCCTCTTACGGGGTTGTTTTGTAATATTGACAAATATACCCCTCTTACGGGGTATTGACAAGTATACCCCTCTTTCGGCGTAATTTTCTAATATTGAAAAATATACACCTCTTACGCGAATGTTTTCTCATATTAAAAAATATATCACTTTCTTGGGGTTGTTTTTTCATTTTGAAAGATATACCCCTCTTACGGGGTTGTTTTCTAATATTGACAAATATACCCCTCTTACGGGGTTGTTTTCTAATATTAAAAAATATACCCCTCTTATGGGTTATTTTCTCATATTGACAAATATACTCCTCTTACGGAGTTGATTTCTATTATTTACAAATATACCCCTCTAACGGGGTTGTTTTCTCATATTGACAAATATACCACTTCTTTAGGGTTGTTTTCTCAATTTGAAAGATATATCACTGTTACGGGGTTATTTTCTCATATTGACAAATATACCACTTTTTCGGGTTGTTTTCTCATGTTAAAAGATATACCCCTCCTACGAGGTTGTTTTTTAATATTGACAAATATACACCTTTTATGGGGTTGTTTTCTAATATTGATAAATATACCCCTCTTACGGGATACTTTTCTCATGTTGATAAATATACCACTTTTTTAGAATTGTTCTCTCATGTTAAAAGATATACCCCTCTTACAGGTTTGTTTTATAGTATTGACAAATATACTCCTCTTACGGGGTTGTATTCTCATATTGGAAAATATACCACTTTTTTGGGGTTGTTTTCTCATGTTTAAAGGTATATCCCTCCTACGGGGATGTTTTCTAATATTGACAAATATACCCCTATTACGGGCTTATTTTCTAAGATTTACGAATATACCCCCTTTCATGGGGATGTTTTCTCATGTTGACAAATATACCACTTTTTTGTGGTTGTTTTCTCATATTGAAAGATATACCCCTCTTACGCGATTGTTTTCTAATATTGACAAATATACCCCTCTTATGGGGGTTGTTTTCGAATATTGACAAGTATACCCCTCTTACGGGGTTGTTTTCTAATATTGACAAATATACTCCTCTTATGGGGTTGTGTTTTCATGTTGCCAAATATACCAATTTTTTGGGGATGTTTTCTGATTTTGAAAGATATACCACTTTTTTGGGGTTGTTCTCTTATGTTGAAAGATATACTCCTCCACGTGGTTATTTTCTAATATTGACAAATATAACCCTCTTCTGGTGTTGTTTTATCATATTGACAAATATACCCCTCTTACGGGGTTGTTTTCTCCTGTTGAAAGATATACCCCTATTACGTGGTTGTTTATTAATATTGACAAATGTACCCCTCTTACGGGGTTATTTTCTTAAAGTGACAACTATACCACTTTTTTAGGGTTGTTTTCTCATTTTGAAAGATATACTCCTCTTACGAGGTTGTTTTCTAATTTTGACAAATATACCCCTCTTACGGGGCTATTTTCTAATATTGACAAATATACTCCTCTTACGAGGTTCTTTTCTCATGTTGGTAAATATACTACTTTTTTGGGGTTATTTTCTCATGTTGAAAGTTATACCATCTTACAGGGTTGTTTTCTAATATTAACAAATATACCCCTCTTACGGGGTTATTTTCTCATGTTGATAAATATACCACTTTTCTAGGGTTGTTTTCTCATGTTGAAAGATATATCCCTCTTACGTGGTTGTTTTCTAATATTGACAAATATACCCATCTTACGGGTTTATTTTTTGATATTGACAAATATAACCGACTTACGGGGTGGTTTTCTCATATTGACAAATCTAACGGGGTTGTTTTCTCATGTTGAAAGATATACCCTACTTACGGGGTGATTTTCTAATATTGCCAAATATACCCCTCTTACGTGGTTGTTTTCTCAAATTGAGAAATATACCACTTTTTTAGGTTGTTTTCTCATGTTGAAAGATATACCCCTCTTACAGGGTTATTTTCTAATATTGAGAAATATACCCCTCTTATGGGGTTGTTTTGTCATATTAAACAATATACCACATCTCTAAGGTTGTTTTCTCATGTTGAAAGATATATCCCTCTTTTGAGGTTGTTTTCTAATATTGACAAATATATCTCTTTTACTAGGTTATTTTCACAGACTGATAAATATAGCACTTATTTGGGGTTGTTTTCTCATGTTGAAAGATATACCCCTCTTACGGTGTTGTTTTCGAATATTGACTAATATACCCCTCTTACGGGGTGATTTTCTTATATTGACAAATATACCACTTTTTTGGGATTATTTTCTCATGTTGAAAGATATACCCCTCTTACAGGGTTGTTTTCTAATATTGACAGATATAACCCTCTTACGGGGTTATTTTCTTATATTGAAAGATATACCGCTCTTACGGTGTCGTTTTCTCATGTGGAAAGATACACCTCTTTACGGGATTATTTTCTAATGTTGACAAATATACCCCTCTTACGGTGTCATTTTCTAATATTGACAAATATACCCCTCTTACGGGGTTGATTTCTCATGTGGACAAATATACAACTTTTTTGGGGTTATTTTCTCATTTTGAAAGATATATCACTTTTTCGAGGTTGTTTTCTCATGTTGAAAGATATACCACTTTTTTGGGGTTGTATTCTAATATTGACAAATAAACCTCTCTTACGGTGTTGTTTTCTCGTATTGACAAATATACCCCTCTTACGGGTTTGTTTTCTCCTGTTGAAAGATATACCCCTCTTACGGGGTTGTTTTCTAATATTGACAAATATACCCCTCTTACGGGGTTGTTTTCTAATATTGACAAATATACCACTGTTACGAGGTTCTTTTCTCATATTGATAAATATACCACTTTTTTGGGTTGTTTTCTCATGTTGAAAGTTATACTATCTTACAGGGTTATTTTCTAATATTGACAAATATACCCCTCTTACGGGGTTATTTTCTCATGATGTAAGATATACCCCTCTTACGGGGTTATTTTCTAATATTAACAAATATACCCGTCTTACGGGGTTGTTTTCTGATATTGATAAATACACCCCTCTTACGGGGTTGTTTTCTCATGTTGAAAGATATACCCCACTTACGGGGTAATTTTTTGATATTGACAAATATACCCCTCATAAGGGGTTGTTTTGTCAAATGGAGAAATATACCACTTTTTTAGGGTTGTTTCTCATGTTGAAAGATATACCCCTCTTACGGGGTTATTTTATAATATTGACAAATATACCCCTTTTACGGGATTATTTTTTCTTATTAAAAAATATACCACTTTTCTTGGTTGTTTCCTCATGTTGAAAGATATATCCCTCTTACGATGTTGTGTTCTAATATTGAGAAATATACCCCCCTTACTGTGTTGTTTTCTTATATTGACAAATATAGCACTTTTTTGGGGTTGTTTTCTCATGTTGAAAGATATATCCCTCTTACGATGTTATTTTCGAATATTGACAAATATACCCCTCTTACGGGGTTATTTTCTCATATTGACAAATACACCACTTTTTCTGGGGTTGTTTTCTCATGTTGAAAGATATAACCCTCTTACGGGGCTGTTTTCTAATATTGACAAATATACCTCTCTTACGGGGTTATTTTCTAATATTGAAAAGTATACCCCTCTTACGGGGTAACTTTCCCATATTGACAAATATACACCTCTTACGGGGTTATTCCTAATATTGATAAATATACCCTTCTTACGGGGTTGTTTTGTCATGTTAAAAAATATATCAATTTCTTGGGGTTGTTTTTCCATTTGGAAAAATATACCCCTCTTACGGGGTTGTTTTCTAATATTGACAAATGTACCCCTTTTACTTTTTTACAGTTGTTTTCTCATGTTTAAAGATATACCCCTCTTACGGGGTTATTTTCTAATATTGACAAACATACCCCTCTTACGAGGTTGTTTTCTCATGTTGACAAATATACCACTTTTTTGGCGTTATTTTCTCATGTCGAAAGATATACCCCTCTTATGGGGTTGTTTTCTAATATTGACAAATATATCCCTTTTACTTAGTTGTTTTCTCAGATTGATAAATATACCACTTTTTTGGGGTTATTTTCTCATGTTGAAAAACATAACCCTCTTACAGGGTTGTTTTCTAATATTGACAAATATACCCCTGTTGCGGGGTTGTTTTCTAATATTGAAAAATATACCCACTTACGGGGTGACTTTCTCATTTTGAATAATATACGCCTCTTACGAGGTTACTTTCTCATGTTGAAAGATATACCAAACTTACGGGGTGATTTTCTAATATTGACAAATATAACCCTCTTTCGGGGTTGTTTTCTCGTATTAAAAAATATACCACTTTTTTGGGGTTGTTTTCTCATGTTGAAAGATATACCCCTCTTACGGGATTGTTTTCTAATATTGATAAATATAACACTCTTTTAGGGTTGTTTTCTCATGTTGAAAGATATACCCCTCTAATGGGGTTATTTTCTAATATTGACAAATATACCCATCTTACGGGGTTGTTTTTTCATATTCAGCACTATACCACTTTTCTGGGGTTGTTTCCTCATGTTGAAAGATATATCCCTCTTACGATGTTCTTTTCTAATATTGACAAATATACCCCTCTTATTAGGTTGTTTTCTCATATTGACAAATATAGCAATTTTTTGGGGTTGTTTTCTCATGTTGAAAGATGTACCTCTCTTACGGTGTTGTTTTCAAATATTAACAAATATACCCCATTTACAAAGTTGTTTTCTCATATTGACAAATACACCACTTTTTGTGGTTGTTTTCTCATGTTGAAAGATATACCCCTCTTACGGGGTTGCTTTCTAATAATGACAAATAAACCCCTCTTACGGGGTTGTTTTTTCATGTTGATAAATACACCACTTTTTTGGGGTTGTTTTCTCATGTTAAAAGATATACTCTCTTACGGGGTTATTTTCTAATATTGACAAATATACCCCTCTTACGGGGTTGTTTTCTAATATTGAAAAGTATACCCCTCTTACGAGGTTATTTTCTCATGCTAAAAAATATACCAATTTTTTGGGGTTGTTTTCCCATTTTGAAAGATATATCCCTCTTGCGGGGCTGTTTTGTAATATTGACAAATATACCCCTCTTTCGGTGTTGGTTTCTAATATTTTAAAATGTACCACTTTTTTGGGGTTGTTTTCCCATGTTCAAAGATATATCCCTTTTACGGGGTTGTTTTCTAATATTGACAAATATACCCCTCTTACGGGGTTGTTTTTTAATATTGACAAATAAACACCTCTTACGGGGTTGTTTTCTCATATTAAACATTATACCTCTTTTTTGGAGTTGTTCTCTCATGTTGACAAATATACCCGTCTTTCGTTGTTGGTTTTTTATTTTAAAAAATATAACACTTTTTTGTGGTTGTTTTCTCATGTTGAAAGATATACCCCTCTTACAGTGTTATTTTCTAATATTGACAAATATACCCCTCTCACGTGGTTGTTTTCTCAGATTAAACAATATACCACTTTTCTCAAGTTGTTTTCTCATGTTGAAAGATATATCCCTCTTACGGGGTTGTTTTCTAATATTGATAAATATACCATACTTACGGGGTTGTTTTCTAATATTGACAAATATACCCCTCTTACGGGATTGTTTTCTAATATTGATAAATATACGATTCTTACGGGGTTATTTTCTGATATTGAAAAATATACCCCTCTTACGTGGTTATTTTCTCATATTGACAAATATACCTCTCTTACGGGGTTACATTCTAATATTGATAAATACACCCCTCTTACGGGGTTATTTTCTCATTTTGACAAATATACCACTTTTTTGCGGTTCTTATCTCATTTTGAAAGATATACCCCTCTTACAGGGTTGTTTTCTCATAATGAAAAATATACCACTTTTTTGGGGTTGTTTTCCATGTTGCGTACCTCCTGGATGTTTTATAATATTCACAAATATACCCTATTCTGAGGTTATTTTCTATCTTGTGAATATACCCCTTTCACGTGGTTGTTTTCTCATGTTGATAAATACACCACTTTTTGTGGTTGTTTTCTTATGTTGAAAGATATACCCCTCTTACGAGGTTATTTTCTAATATTGACAAATATACCCCTCTTAAGGGTTTGTTTTCTCATATTGAAAGATATACCCTTATTACGGGGTTGTTTTCTCATGTTGAAAGATATACCCCTCTTACGGGATTATTTTCTAATATTGACAAATATACCCCTCTTATGGGGTTGTTTTCTAATATTGATAAATATACCCCTCTTACGGGGTTGTTTTCTAATATTGACAAATATACCCCTCTTACGGGTTTGTTTTTTGATGTGGAAAAATATACCACTTTTTTGGAGTTGTTCTCTAATTTTGAAAGATATACCACTTTTTTGGGGTTGTTTTCTCATGTTGAAAGATATACTCCTCTTACGGGGTTGTTTTCTAATACTGACTAATATACTCCTCTTTCGGTGTTGTTTTCTCATATTGACAAATATACCCCTCTTACGGGGTTGTTTTCTCCTGTTGAAAGATATACGCCTATTACGTGGTTGTTTATTAATTTTGACAAATGTACTCCTCTTACGGGGTTGTTTTCTGAAATTGACAAATATACCACTTTTTTGGAGTTGTTTTCTCATTTTGAAAGATATACCCCTCTTCTAGGTTATTGTCACGACCCCACCCGTGGGCCCGTGACCGGCACTAGGGAATGGGTAGGCTTAAGGCCACCAAAACCCGTAGTAAGCCTGACACTCACTGATTTAAACAAATATCATCTCAAATTAATATTATTAAAACCACAAATTATCTTAATAGTTACACTCTACATAAATACTTCGGTCTGCCAGAAAAACTAGGCGAGACCTGAAACTCAGAAAATTTACAACTGATACATCTACTATTACTACTGCGGAGAATCTAAGATTTACCAATTTACATACCAAATCAAATACATCACCCGATGATGAAAGAGTTCCGTTATCAATAAGAGTCGGAGAACTACCACGAATCAAAAATATAAATGGAGATCGGCTGGCCTCGAGTGAGTTAAAATCAAATATAATCTAGGGACTATTGCTTCTTCCCTTTAAAACATAGATTATTCAAATCAGTAAATCAAACCATACTATAATCATACCCTACTATTTCCTTCACATAAAATATTAATCATTCGAATCAAAATATCAACCATGCATGTAAATACAAATCACATTATAATCAAATACCATAATAAATAAATAAATAAAAATATATATTTACTTTTCACGGGACGAGTGGCCTTGGTAGAACCCTAAACCCCAAAATCTAGTAGCCATTCGGCTCTCTTAATCCAATAAGATCAAGCCCGAGAGCAATGCTCGACCGGGGACCTTACCTCCACCGGTCACTTAAGTATCCAAATAAGAAATCTAGTAGCCATTCGGCCTCTCTTAATCCAATAAGACTGGCGCCCGAGAGCAATGCTCGACTGAGGACCCACTCTAGTCCGGGTTACTTAAATATCCAAATAAGCTACCAGAGAGCAATGCTCGACCGGGGACCTTTACTCCCAAGCAACTACACTCATTGCTTCCGGAGAGCGATGCTCGACCGAGGCAAACCCATGAAAATCTTATTACATGTCCATGATCATTACCGGCAGACGCGGGTCCCTGATGTAACCCATCGCGATGTTCTACAAGCCACGTTTCCCAAGACACAATCATCCATTTAATAAATATCATTGTATAATGAAGTCATTCAACCATATCAAATTAATGATTAACAATTAAGAGTAAAACATCGGAAATTTCGTGGAAAATCGATGATATTTGGAATTATTATAACATTACTATAATAATACTCATATTATCTTCAATAATTAATAATCCAAGAAATTAATTACGTTGAGATATTAGTAACCATGTTAAACATAAACTTCCAAAATAGCATATTAAAATCGACTTAGCAATAAGTGCAATGATTAAATGACTTTAACTCACAGGGATTGGGAGACCTCCTAGCTCGGCCTGCCTCGGTTGGAGCGAGCCGAATCGACAGATCATCTAATCACAGTAAAATAATTTATCAATACCGAGACAATCGATCATTAATCCTAGTCTAGACTCAGATCGATCTATTCTACACTCGACGGAGAATTCCCATCAAAATCCCGGCAGAACCTCCCCTACAACACGAACATTACCCCCCGTAAAAACGGGTCCAGGGACTGCCGGAAGAACACTTCAAATACTTTAACGATGAAACAAGCTCGGGTCCCTAAACTTCATTATCTCCGACCAGCCACATAGCACAAAACACAAGGGCAACCGAGGACAATTATTTTGACTCACAATAACATCAAATACTCAATATAAACCAATAGACACAATTAAACCAAGAATTTCTAAAATTAATCCGGGCCAAAGATAATCATCGACGCTGATCGCTGGTCGACTTCGCCTCCACCACGGAGTCCGATCGACGATCCGAATACACCATCGGACTCACAACGACGCTATTGATGACGATCCCGGCCCGATTTTCCGATCCGACACCCGACCATCCTGAATTTCTGGACGATCTCGAGCCGATTTAAACGGTCGATCGCCATTTAAACCAAGGCCATCGCGAAGCTCGAGCCGAGGAGAGTCGAATACGTCCTCCGATCGTCCATCCTCACGGATCTCACTGGAAAAACCCAAAACGCCTACCGCCACCATTTTCTCTCTCCACCGGATCTTCCGTCTCCGGCCACTACAGGCGACACCGCTAAAATAAAGCCGAGGCCGAGAGGAGTCGATCGGACTAACACTGCCGACCACCGACGCCGAAACGCTCATGACTACGGGCAAGGAAGCTTTAGCCTCTCCTCAAGGCAGAGTCACGCTGTCGCCTGGTCAGGCACTGGGCCGCCATCACTGACACGGCAGCCTGGCTTTACCAAATTTCCACGCCCCGGACAGATACCCCGACGCTTAGCCCTTCCTTCACAGGTTTTCCTCTCCCGACATCTCTCTTCCTCCCTTCTTCTTCCCGACTTCATTCCTTTCAATATCGACATTAGGCCCCGAACTTTCCTTATTACAACTTGGTCCCTCAACTTCCTTAATTACTTACAATTTCATCCATCAAAATTCCAATTTAACCCCCAAACTTTCCTTTAGCCTTTCAATTAAGCCCTTAACTAATTAATTTGGGCCAAATCCGAATTATTGAAAATACACAATTACAAAAATACCCCTGACCGACATATTTATTTACAAAAATACCAAGCTCACAAATTTCCATTAAAACCACATAAAAATAACATTATACTTTCAATCCTTATTCCAAAATAAATTTCCAATTTAGTCCTAACACACAATTAAATTAAATAATCAATTTCCAACTTAAAATTTAAGACTACTAATCAATTATAATACCAATTTTCCAAAAATTCTTTTATAAACATTCTTTACAATTCTACCATAATTTTCCAATATATAATTTTACTTATATAAATATGCATTTGGAAAAAAAAATTTGAATAACCAAAATATAATCATTTCTCAAATAGTTTACTTAATTACTCCTTAAAAATCAAACTAATTGGATATGGAAAATAACTCATTTATTTATCTAACATGAACATTCAAAATTTGTATTTAAATCATTCCAATTAAACCGAATAAAAATAAAGCTAAAATTAACTTAAATAAAAACTCACTATTAAATGTATAAAAAAATTCCGGGTGTTACAGTTATTTTCTAATATTGACAAATATACCCCTGTTACTAGGTTGTTCTCTAATAATGGTAAATATACCCCTCTTACAAGGTTCTTTTCTCATGTTGGTAAATATAACACTTTTTTGGTGTTGTTTTCTCATGTTGAAAGTTATACCAACTTACAGGGTTGTTTTGTAATATTGACAAATATACCCCTCTTACGGGGTTGTTTTCTCATGTTGATAAATATACCACTTTTCTAGGGTTGTTTTCTCATGTTGAAAGATATACCCCTCTTACGTAGTTATTTTCTAATATTGACAAATATGCCACTCTTACGGGGTTGTTTTCTGATATTGACAAATATACCCCACTTACGGGTTGGTTTTCTCATATTGACAAATATACCCCTCTTACAGGGTTGTTTTCTCATGTTGAAAGATATATGCCACTTACGAGGTGATTTTTTAATATTGACAAATATACCCCTCTTACGGGGTTGTTTTCTCAAATTGAGAAATATACCACTTTTCTAGGGTTGTTTTCTCATGTTGATAGATATACCCGTCTTACGGAGTTATTGTCTAATATTGACAAATATACCCCTCTTACGGGGTTGTTTTCTCATATAAAACAATATACCACTTCTTTGGGGTTGTTTTCTCATGTTGAAAGATATATCCCTCTAATGAGGTTTTTTTCTAATATTGAAAAATATATCCCTTTTACGGGTTGTTTTCTCATATTGACAAATATAACACTTTTTTGGGGTTGTTTTCTCATGTTGAAAGATATACCCCTCTTACGGGGTGGTTTTCTAATATTGGCAGATATACCCCTGTTACGTGGTTGTTTTCTCATATTAACAAATATACCACTTTTTTAGTGTTCTTTTCACAGGTTGGAAGATATACCCCTCTTACGGGGTTATTTTCTAATATTGACAAATATACCCCTCTTACGGGGTTGTTTTCACAAATTGACAAATACACCACTTTTTTGGTGTTGTTTTTTCATTTTGAAGGATATACCCCTCTTACGGGGTTGTTTTGTAATATTGATAAATATACCCCCTCTTTCAGGGTTGTTTTCTCAAATTGACAAATATACCACTTTTTGGTGTTGTTTTCTCGTGTTGAGCATATACCACATTTTTTAGTGTTGTTTTCTAATATTGACAAATATACGCCTCTTACGGGGTTGTTTTCTCATGTTGACAAATATACCACTTTTTTGGGGATGTTTTCTTATGTTGAAAGATATACCCCTCTTACGGGGTTGTTTCTAATATTGAAAAATATAACCCTCTAATGGGGTTGTTTTCTCAATTTGACAAATTTACTACTTTTTTGCGGTTGTTTTTTCATATTGAAAGATATACCCCTCTTAAAGGTTAGTTTTCTAGTATTGACAAATATTCCCTTCTTACGGCGTTGTTCTCTAATATTCACAAATATACCCCTCTTACGGGGTTGTTTTCTTAAATTGACAAATATACCACTTTTCTGGGGTTGTTTTCACATGTTGGAAGATATAGCCTCTTACGGGGTTGTTTTCTAATATTGACAAATATACCTATCTTACTGGATTGTTTTCTAATATTGACAAATATACGCCTCTTACGGGGTCATTTTCTCAAATTGACAAATATACCGCTTTTTTAGTGTTGTCTTCTCATGTTGAAAGATATACCCCTCTTACGGGGTTGTTTTCTCATATTGTTAAGTATACAACTTTTTTGAGGTCATTTTCACATGTTAAAAGATATACCCTCCTACGGGGTTGGTTTCTGATATTGACAAATATACCCTTTTACGGGGTTGTTTTCTAATATTGATAAATATACCCCTCTTACGGGGTTGTTTTCTCAAATTGACAAATTTACTACTTTTTTGCGGTTGTTTTCTGATTTTGAAAGATATACCCCTCTTATAGGTTTGTTTTCTAATATTGACAAATATACCCCTCTTACAGGGTTGGTTTCTAATATTGACAAATATAAGCCTCTCACGGGGTTGTTTTCTAATATTAAAATATACCGCTCTTACGGGATTGTTTTCTCCTATTAAAAAATATACCACTATTTTGGGGTTGTTTTCTCATGTTGAAAGATATATCCCTTTTACGGGGTTGTTTTCTAATATTAACAAATATACCACTCTTATGGGGTTATTTTCTAATATTGACAAATATACCACTTTTTTGGGGTTGTTTTCTCATTTGGAAAGATATACCCCTGTTATGGGATGGTTTTATAATATTGACAAATATAACACTTTTTTGGGGTTGTTTACTCATCTTAAAAGATATACCCTTCTGACAGGGTTATTTTCTAATGTTGACAAATATATCACTTTTTTGGGGATGTTTTCTCATGTTGAGAAATATACCCCTCTTACGGGGTTGTTTCTAATATTGAAAAATATAACCCTCTTATAGGGTTGTTTTCTTAAATTGACAAATTTACTACTTTTTTGCGATTATTTTTTCATTTTGAAAGATATACCCCTCTTAAAGGTTAGTTTTCTAGTATTGACAAATATTCTCCTATTACGGGGTTGTTTTCTAATATTGACAAATATACCCCTCTTACGGGGTTGTTTTCTCAAATTGACAGATATACCACTTTTCTTGGGGTTGCTTTCACATGTTGGAAGATATACACTCTAACGGGGTTGTTTTCTAATATTGACAAATATACCCCTCTTATTGGGTTGTTTTCTAATATTGACAAATTTACCCCTCTTACGGGGTTGTATTCTCAAATTGACAAATATACCGCTTTTTTAGTGTTGTCTTGTCATGTTGAAAGATGTATACTCTTACGGGGTAGTTTTCTGATATTGACAAATATACCCCTCTTACGGGATTGTTTTCTCGTGTTGATAAATATACCACTTTTTTGGGGTTGTTTTCTCGTGTTGAAAGATATTCCCATCTTATGGGGTTGTTTCTAATATTGAAAAATATACCCCTCTTACGGGGCTGTTTTCTCAAATTGATAGATTTACTACTTTTTTGCGGTTGTTGTCTTATTTTGAAAGATATACCTCTCTTGCAGGTTAGTTTTCTAGTATTGACAAATATTCCCCTCTTACGGGTCTGTTTTCTAATATTGAGAAATATACCCCTCTTACGGGGTTGTTTTCTCAAATTGACAAATATATCACATTTTTTATGTTTTCTCATTTTGAATATATACCCCTCTTACGGGGTTGTTTTCTCATGTTGAAACATATACCCCTCTTATGGGGTTGTTTTCTCATGTTGAAACATATACCCCTCTTACGGCGTTATTTTATAATATTCACAAATATACCCCTCTTACGGGGTTGTTTTCTCATGTTAAAAGATATTCCACTTTTTTAGGGTTATCTAATATTGACAAATATAACCCTCTAACGGGGTTGTTTTCTAATATTGACAAATATACCATTCTTACGGAGTTGTTTTCTCATATTGATAAGTATACCACTTTTTTGAGGTTGATTTCTCATCTTAAAAGATATACCTTTTTTAGGGTTGTTTTCTTACGTTAAAAGATATACCCTTCTTATGGGGTTGTTTTCTCATATTGACAAATACACCCCTCCTACGAGGTTGTTGTCTCATATTGACAAATATACCCCTCTTATGGGGTTGTTTTATAATATTGACAAATATAACTCTCTTTCGGGATTGTTTTCTCGTACTAAAAAATATACCACTTTTTTACCGTTATTTTCTAATATTAACAAATATACCCCTCTTTTTGGGTTGTTTCCTCATGTTGACAAATATACCCCTTTTTTGGGGTTGTTTTCTCATGTTGAAAGATATACCCCTCCAACAGGCTTGTTTTCTAATATTGATAAATATACCCCTCTTACAAGGTTGTTTTCTCATGTTGACAAATATACCACTTTTTTGGGGTTGTTTTGTCATTTTGAAAGATAAAACACTTTTCTCGGGTTGTATTCTCATGTTGAAAGATATACCCCTCTTACGAGGTTGTTTTCTGATATTCACAAATATACCCCTCTTACGGGGTTGTTTTCTGAAATTGACAAGTATAACACTTTCTTGGGGTTGTTTTCTGAAATTGACAAAAATAAACCCTATTACGGGGTTGATTTCTAATATTGGTAAATATACCCCTCTTACGGGGTTGTTTTCTAATATTGAAAAGTATACCCCTCTTTCGGGGTTATTTTCTAATTTTGATAAATATACCCCTCTTACGGTATTGTTTTCTGATATTAAAAATATACCACTTTTTAGGGTTTTTTTAATTTTAAAAGATATACCCCTTTTACGGTGTTGTTCTCATATATTGACAAATATACCACTTTTTGGCGTTATTTAATCATTTTGAAAGATGTACCCCTCCTACGGTGCTATTTTCTCATATTGACAAATATACCCCTCTTATAGGGTTGTTGTCTTAAATTGACAAATATACTAGTTTTTTGGGGTTGTTAGTTTTTTGGGGTTGTTTTCTCATGTTGACAAATATACCCCTCTTACGGGTTTGTTTTCTCATGTTAACAAATTTACCACTTTTTTGGGGTTGTTTTGTCATGTTGAAAGATATACCCCTCTTATGGGGTTGTTTTCTCATATTGACAAATATACCCCTTTTTTGGAGTTTATTTCCCATTTTGAAAGATATACCCTTATTACAGAGTTGTTTCCTCAAATTGATAACTATACCACTTTTTTAGGGTTGTTTTCTAATGTTGAGAAATATACCCCTCTTACGGGGTTGTTTTCTCATGTTGACAAATATACCACTTTTTTGGGGTTGTTTTCTCATTTTGAAAGATATACCCCTATTACGGGATGGTTTTATAATATTGACAAATATAACACTTTTTTGGGGTTGTTTTCTCATGTTAAAAGATATACCCTTCTGATGGGGTTGTTTTCTAATATTGATAAATATACCACTTTTTTGGAGATGTTTTCTCATGTTGAAAAATATACCCCTCTTACGGGGTTGTTTTTAATATTGAAAATTATAACCCTCTTACGGGGTTGTTTTCTTAAATTGATAAATTTACTACTTTTTTGCTGTTGTTTTTTCATTTTGAAAGATATACCCCTCTTAATGGTTAGTTTTCTAGTATTGACAAATATTCTCCTCTTACGAGGTTGTTTTCTAATATTGACAAATATACCCCTCTTACGGGGTTGTTTCCTCAAATTGACAGATATACCACTTTTCTTGGGGTTGCTTTCACATTCTGGAAGATATACACTCTTACGGGGTTGTTTTCTAATATTGACAAATATACCCCTCTTACTGGGTTGTTTTCTAATATTGATAAATTTACCCCTCTTATGGGGTGGTATTCTCAAATTGACAAATATACCGCTTTTTTAGTGTTGTCTTCCCATGTTGAAAGATGTATACTCTTACGGGGTTGTTTTCTGATATTGACAAATATTCCCCTCTTACGGGGTTGTTTTGTCGTGTTGACAAATATACCACTTTTTTGGGGTTGTTTTCTCATGTTGAAAGATATACCCGTCTTATGGGGTTGTTTGTAATATTGAAAAATATACCCCTCTTACGGGGCTCTTTTCTCAAATTGACAGATTTACTACTTTTTTGCGGTTGTTTTCTCATTTTGAAAGATATACCCCTCTTACAGGTTAATTTTCTAGCATTGGCAAATATTCCCCTCTTACGGGTTTGTTTTCTAATATTGAGAAATATACCCCTCTTACAGGGTTGTTTTCTCAAATTGACAAATATGTCACATTTTTGTGTTGTTTTCTCATTTTGAATATAGCCCCCTCTTACGGGGTTGTTTTCTCATGTTGAAACATATACCCCTCTTACGGCGTTATTTTATAATATTCACAAATATACCCCTCTTACGGGGTTGTTTTCTCATGTTAAAAGATATTCCACTTTTTTAGGGTTATCTAATATTGACAAATATAATCCTCTAACGGGGTTGTTTTCTAATATTGACAAATATACCCTTCTTACGAGGTTGTTTTCTCATATTAACAAATATACCACTTTTTTGAGGTTGATTTCTCATCTTAAATGATATACCCCTCTTATGGGGCTATTTTCTAATATTAACAAATATACCCCTGATACAGGGTTGTTTCCTTAAATTGACAAGTATACCACTTTTTTAGGGTTATTTTCTTATGTTAAAAGATATACCCTTCTTATGGGGTTGTTTTCTCATATTGACAAATATACCCCTCTTACGGGGTTGTTTTCTAATATTGACAAATATACCCCTCTTTCGGGATTGTTTTCTCGTATTAAAAAATGTACCAATTCTTTACGGTTGTTTTCTAATATTGACAAATATATCCCTCTTTTGGGGTTGTTTCCTCATGTTGACAAATATACCCCTTTTTTAGGGTTGTTTTCTCATGTTGACAGATATACCCCTCCAATAGGCTTGTTTTCTAATATTGAGAAATATACCCCTCTTACAGGGTTGTTTTCTCATGTTGACAAATATACCACTTTTTTGGGGTTGTTTTATCATTTTGAAAGATAAAACACTTTTCTCGGGTTGTATTCTCATGTTGAAAGATATACCCCTCTTACGAGGTTGTTTTCTAATATTGACAAATATACCCCTCTTACGGGGTTGTTTTCTGAAATTGATAAATATAACACTTTTTTGGGGTTGTTTTCTCATTATGAAAGATATACCGTTTTACGGGGTTGTTTTCTAATATTGGTAAATATACCCCTCTTACGGGGTTATTTTCTAATATTGACAAAGATACCCCTCTTTCGGGGTTGTTTTCTAAGTTTGACAAATATACCACTTTTTAGGGTTGTTTTTTTTCATTTTAATAGATATAGCCCTCTTACGGTGTTGTTTTCATATACCACTTTTTTGGCGTTGTTTTATCATTTTGAAAGATGTACCCTTCTTACGGGGTTGTTTTATAATATTGACAAATATACCCCTCTTATGGAGCTATTTTCTCATATTGACAAATATATCCCTCTTACAGGGTTGTTGTCTCAAATTGACAAATATACTAGTTTTTTGGGGTTGTTTTCTCATGTTGAAAAATATACCCCTCTTACGGGTTTGTTTTCTCATATTGACAAATTTACCACTTTTTTGGGGTTGTTTTGTCATGTTGAAAGATATACCCCTCCTCTTACTGGGTTGTTTTCTCATATTGACAAATATACCCTTTTTTGGGATTCTTTTCTCATTTTGAAAGATATACCCTTATTACGGAGTTGTTTCCTCAAATTGATAACTATACTACTTTTTTGGGGTTGTTTTCTAATGTTGAGAAATATACCCCTCTTACGGGGTTGTTTTCTCATGTTGACAAATATACCACTTTTTTGGGGTTGTTTTCTTATTTTGAAGGATATACCCCTTTTACGGGATGGTTTTATAATATTGACAAATATAACACTTTTTTGGGGTTGTTTTCTCATGTTAAAAGATATACCCTTCTGACGGGGTTGTTTTCTAATATTGATAAATATACCACTTTTTTGGGGATGTTTTCTCATGTTGAAAAATATACCCCTCTTACGAGGTTGTTTCTAATATTGAAAAATATAATGCTCTTACGGGGTTGTTTTCTTAAATTGACAAATTTACTACTTTCTTGCTGTTGTTTTTTCATTTTGAAAGATATACCCCTCTTAATGGTTAGTTTTCTAGTATTGACAAATATTCTCCTCTTACGAGGTTATTTTCTAATATTGACAAATACACCCCTCTTACGGGGTTATTTTCTGAAATTGACAGATATACCACTTTTCTTGGGGTTGCTTTCACATGTTGGAAGATATACACTCTTACGGGGTTGTTTTCTAATATTGACAAATATACCCCTCTTACTGGGTTGTTTTCTAATATTGATAAATTTACCCCTCTTACGGGGTTGTATTCTCAAATTGACAAATATACCGCTTTTTTAGTGTTGTCTTCTCATGTTGAAAGATGTATACTCTTACGGGGTTGTTTTCTGATATTGACAAATATACTCCTCTTACGAGGTTGTTTTCTCGTGTTGACAAATATACCACTTTTTTGGGGTTATTTTCTCATGTTGAAAGATATACCCGTCTTATGAGGTTGTTTGTAATACTGAAAAATATACCCCTCTTACGGGGCTGTTTTCTCAAATTGACAGATTTACTACTTTTTTGCGGTTGTTTTCTTATTTTGAAAGATATACCCCTCTTACAGGTTAGTTTTCTAGTATTGACAAATATTCCCCTCTTATGCGTTTGTTTTCTAATACTGAGAAATATACCCCTCTTACGGGGTTGTTTTCTCAAATTGACAAATATGTCACATTTTTTGTGTTGTTTTCTCATTTTGAATATATACCCCTCTTACGGGGTTGTTTTCTCATGTTGAAACATATGCCCCTCTTACGGGGTTATTTTCTAATATTCACAAATATACCCCTCTTACTGGGTTATTTTCTAATATTCACAAATATACGCTTCTTACGGGGTTGTTTTCTCATGTTAAAAGATATTCCGCTTTTTTAGGGTTATCTAATATTGACAAATATAACCCTCTAACGGGGTTGTTTTCTAATATTGACAAATATACCCTTCTTACGGGGTTGTTTTCTCATATTGACAAATATACCACTTTTTTAAGGTTGATTTCTCATCCTAAATGATATACCCCTCTTATGGGGTTGTTTTCTAATATTAACAAATATACCCCTGATACAGGGTTGTTTCCTTAAATTGACAAGTATACCACTTTTTTAGGGTTGTCTTCTTATGTTAAAAGATATACCCTTCTTATGGGGTTGTTTTCTCATATTGACAAATTTACCCCTGCTATGGGGTTGTTTTCTCATATTGACAAATATACCCCTCTTATGGGGTTATTTTCTAATATTGACAAATATACCCCTCTTTCGGGATTATTTTCTCGTATTAAAAAATGTACCAATTTTTTACGGTTGTTTTCTAATATTGACAAATATATCCCTCTTTTGGGGTTGTTTCCTCATGTTGACAAATATACCCCTTTTTTGGGGTTGTTTTCTCATGTTGAAAGATATACCCCTCCAATAGGCTTGTTTTCTAATATTGAGAAATATACCCCTCTTACAGGGTTGTTTTCTCATGTTGACAAATATACCAGTTTTTTGGGATTGTTTTGTCATTTTGAAAGATAAAACACTTTTCTCGGGTTGTATTCTCATGTTAAAAGATATACCCCTCTTACGAGGTTGTTTTCTAATATTGACAAATATACCCCTCTTACAGGGTTGTTTTCTGTAATTGATAAATATAACACTTTTTTTGGGTTGTTTTCTCATTATGAAAGATATACCATCTTACGGGGTTGTTTTCTAATATTTGTAAATATACCACTCTTACGGGGTTATTTTCTAATATTGACAAATATACCCCTCTTTCGGGGTTGTTTTCTAATTTTGACAAATATACCCTTCTTATGGGATTGTTTTCTGATATTAAAAATATACCACTTTTTAGGGTTGTTTTTTTTCATTTTAATAGATATACCCCTCTTACGGTGTTGTTTTCATAAACCACTTTTTTGGCGTTGTTTTATCATTTTGAAAGATGTACCCCTCTTACGGGGTTGTTTTATAATATTGACAAATATACCCCTCTTATGGAGCTATTTTCTCATATTGACAAATATATCCCTCTTACAGGGTTGTTGTCTCAAATTTACAAATATACTAGTTTTTTGGGGTTGTTTTCTCATGTTGACAAATATACCCCTCTTACGGGTTTGTTTTCTCATATTGACAAATTTACCACTTTTTTAGGGTTGTTTTGTCATGTTGAAAGATATACCCTTCCTCTTATTGGGTTATTTTCTCATATTGACAGATATACCGCTTTTTTGGGGTTCTTTTCTCATTTTGAAAGATATACCCTTGTTACGGAGTTGTTTCCTCAAATTGATAACTATACCACTTTTTTGGGGTTCTTTTCTAATGTTGAGAAATATACCCCTCTTATGGGGTTGTTTTCTCATGTTGACAAATATACCACTTTTTTGGAGTTGTTTCCTCATTTTGAAAGATATACCCCTCTTATGGGGTTGTTTTATAATATTGACAAATATAACACTTTTTTGGGGTTGTTTTCTCATGTTAAAAAATATACCCTTCTAACGGGGTTATTTTCTAATATTGACAAATATACCCCCTCTTATGGGGTTGTTTCCTAATACTGACAAATATACCCCAATTACGGAGTTGTTTTCTTAAATTGACAAATATACCCCTCTTACAGGGTTGTTTTCTCAAATTAGCAAATATAGCACTATTTTGGCGTTGCTTTCTCATGTTGAAAGATAGACCCCTCTTACCGGGTTGTTCTCTGATATTGACAAATATACCCTCTTACGGGATTGGTTCCTCAAATTGGCAAAAATATATCACTTTTTTGGGTTGTTTTCTCATGTTGACAAATATAGCCCTCTTACGGGATTGCGTTCTCATGTTGACAAATATACCCCTTTTTTGGGGTTGTTTTCTCATTTTGAAAGATATACCCCTCTTATGGGGTTATTTTATAATATTGACAAATATAATACTTTTTTGGGGTTGTTTTCTCATGTTAAAAGATATACCATTCTTGCGGGGTTGTTTTCTAGTATTGACAAATATACCCCTCTTACGGGTTTGTTTTCTCATATTGACAAATTTTCCACTTTTTTGGGGTTCTTTTGTCGTGTTGAAAGATATACCCCTCCTCTTATTGGGTTTTTTTCTCATATTGACAAATATACCCCTTTTTTGGGGTTCTTTTCTCATTTTGAAAGATATACCCCTGTTACGGAGTTGTTTCCTCAAATTGATAACTATACCACTTTTTTGGGGTTGTTTTCTAATGTTGAGAAATATACCCCTCTTATGGGGTTGTTTTCTCATGTTGACAAATATACCCCTTTTTTAGGGTTGTTTTCTCATTTTGAAAGATATACCTCTCTTATGGGGTTATTTTATAATATTGACAAATATAATACTTTTTTGGGGTTGTTTTCTCATATTAAAAGATATACCCTTCTTGCGGGGTTGTTTTCTAGTATTGACAAATATACCCCTCTTACGGGGTTGCTTCCTAATATTGACAAATATACCCCTCTTATGGGGTTATTTTCTCATATTGACAAACATACCCCTCTTACGCGGTTATTTTCTCAAATTGACAAATATACCACTTTTTTGGGGTTGTTTTCACATGTTCGCAAATATACCCCTCTTACGGGTTTGTTTTCTCATGTTGACAAATATACCACTTTTTTGGGGTTGTTTTCTAGTGTTGAAAGATGTACCCCTCTTACAGGGTTGTTTTCTAATATTGATAAATATACACCTCTTACGGGGTTGTTTTCTCATATTGACAAATATACCACTTTTTTGGGGTTGTTTTCTCATGTTGAAGGATATACCCCTCCTACAGGATTGTTTTCTAATATTGACAAATATACCCCTCTTACGGGGTTGTTTTCTCATGTTGACAAATATGCCACTATTTTTGGGTTGTTTTGTCATTTTGAAAGATAAACAAATTTTCTCGGGTTATTTTCTCATGTTGAAAGATATACCCCTCTTACGGGGGTGTTTTCTAATATTGACAAATATACCCCTTTTACGGGGTTATTTTCTGAAATTGAAAAATGCTCAAATTTGCCCCTAACGTATAACCACTGGTGCAAATTGGCCCTCCAAGTTTTTTTTAGCCAATTGCACACAATATCTCGCTAAACGGAGTTCTTAAGCCCCTCTTTAGAACAGAGCTGAAGAATGGAAGAAACTTCCATTAAATACAACTGAGGTGGCAAATAGTAAACTCTCCATCATCATCTCCCCTTCTCTTTCATCACTTTCCTTTTCATAGAAAATAAGGAACCCTAAATTAACCAATTGATTTCAATTAACCCTAATGTAAGTGGGTGTCTCCAAGGTTATAACCGATTTCTATTTCTTCCATTTTTTCTCTTTTTCATTTTCATTAAGAGAAAGTTTCTTAATTTTAGTTCTATCAAATATGGTCTTCTGGTTGCTTCTTTAAAGGCTTAAAATTCACCTGCAAATTGCGTGCTTTTTATTTTTTAAACCTTACAATTTCCTCAAGTTCAAATATCCTTGCTTTGATTTCTATTCCGCTGTTCATTTTCATAAGTTTTTGTCTTTCTCCATCTTTGTTTATATTTAACAAACCTATGTCTATTTTATGTTTATAGTGTGTTTTTAAGGCTTCTTTTGTTGTTACTTTGTTGAACAAAAGGAGTTCCATAAGGGTTTTAAGAACAGAGTGCTAATTCGATGTGCAGTGGGTCAAAGAGGAAACCAACTCACCTCGGTTTCATCGATGAGTTGCAAAAAGAAGATTGTTTTTGCTATGATCTCTCTATTTTGCTCGAATTGTTTACTTCCAATGATCTGATTGGGTTTAAGAGAGCAATTGAAGAAGAAGGTCGTGAGGTGGTATGGCTGGGGAATTGGCTCAAGAAAGATGGGACTTGAGGAGAGGACACCCCTAATGATTGTGGCCTAGTTTGAAAGCAAATATGTCTTGAATTATATCCTGGAAATAGGTCGTGCTGATGTTAATAGAGGGTTGGGTTCTGATGGGGCCACAACACTCCACTATGCTCTGTGGCTGTTCTGCGGCTTCTCTTGAGTTGTTAAAGCGCGCTTGATGCCTCTGGCGATCTGAGTGTTGTTGATGCTAATGAAAATCACGCAGGTGATTTGATACCTCCAATTGTTAGTTCTGGTCTTACCTCTAGGAGAAAGGCATTAGAGACCATGCTAAAGGGTGGTAGTTCATCGATGATAGTCAGGGTTGGCATCGAAGATCTTGACGCCGTTGATGATTCTTTGGGATTTGAGGAATGCGGCAACTTGTGATGGTGGTGGGAGGTTGTTTGCGACGGAGCCGTAGTTAACACCCACTGTATAGGTGGCGGTGGTGGAAGGGAGGAGGATGAGAAGGAGGAGAAGAGGAGAGAAGTAAGGGTTTGCCATTTTCTCCTTTTTTTATTTTTTCTTTTCCGGATTTTGGTGAGTGCGGTGAGAAATAGAGAGTTAGGAGGAAGCAAAGGATTCTAGGGGAAGGATTTCCATTGGATTATATGTCTTACCATTTGCCACCTCACTTCCATTTAACGGGAGTTTTAACGATCTTCAGCTCAGTTCAAAAGAGGGGCTTAAAAACTCCGTTTGACGAGATATTATGTGCAACTAGGCAAAAAGAAACTTGAAGGGCCAATATGCACCAGGGGTTATACGTTAGGGGCATTTGTGAGCCTTTTTCCTTCTCAAATTGACAAATATAATACTTATTTGGGTTGTTTTCTCATTTTGAAAGATATACCCCTCTTACGGGGTTGTTTTCTAATATTAGTAAATATACACCTCTTACAGGGTTATTTTCTAATATTGACAAATATACCCATATTTCGGGGTAGTTCTCTAATTTTTATAAATATACCCCTCTTATGGGATTGTTTTATGATATTAAAAATATACCACTTTTTTAGGGTTGTTTTTTCTTTTCAAAAGATATACCCCTCTTACGGGGTTGTTTTCATATTGACAAATATACCACATCATTTTGAAAGATGTACCCCTCTTACGGGGTTGTTTTTTAACATTGACAAATATACCCCTTTTACGGGGTTATTTTCTTATATTGACCAATATACCCCCCTTACGGGGTTGTTTTCTCAAATTGACAAAATATACTACTATTTTGGGGTTGTTTTTTTGTGTCGACAAATATACCCGTCTTACGGGGTTGTTTTTTCATATTGACAAATATACCACTTTTTTGGGTTGTCTTCTTAGGTTAAAAGATATACCCCTCTTATGGGGTTGTTTTCTAATATTGATAAATATACCCCTCTTACGAGGTTATTTTCTCATATTGACAAATGTACCACTTTTTTGGGTTTATTTTCTCATTTTGAAAGATATACCCCTCTTACGGGGTTGTATTCTAATATTGACAAATATACCACTTTTTTGGGGTTGTCTTTTCATGTTGAAAATTATACCCCTCTTACGGCATTGTTTTCTCAAATTGACAAATATACCTCTCTTACAGGGTTGTTTTCTCAAATTGACAAATATACCACTCTTTTGGGGTTGTTTTCTCATGTTCACAAATATACCCCTCTTACGGGTTTGTTTTCTCATGTTGACAAATATATCACTTCTTTGGGGTTGTTTCCACATGTTGAAAGATATACCCCTCTTATGGGATTATTTTCTCAAATTGATAAATATACCATTTTTTGGGGTTATGTTCTCATGTTGACAAATATACCCCTCTTATGGGGTTGTTTTCTTATATTGACAAATACACCACTTTTTTGGGGTTGTTTTCTCATTTTGAAAGAGATACCCGTCGTACGGGGTTGTTTTCTAATATTGACAAATATACCCCTCTTACGCGGTTTTTTTCTTATATTGACAAATATACCACTTTTATGGAGTTGTTTTCTCATTTTGAAAGATATACCCCTCTTACGGGGTTGTTTTATAATATTGACAAATATCATACTTTTTTAGGGGTGTTTTCTCATTTTAAAAGATATACCCTTCTTACGGGGTTGTTTTCTAATATTCACAAATATACCCCTTTCACGGGGTTGTTTTCTCAAATTGATAAATATACCACTCTTTGGGGTTGTTTTCTCATTTTAAAAGATATACCCCTCTTACGGGGTTGTTCTCTAATATTGACAAATATACCCCTCCTTCGGGGTTGTTTTCTCAAATAAACAAATATACTATTTTTTTGGGGTTGTTTTCTCATGTTGACAAATATACCACTTTTTTAGGGTTCTTTTCTCATGTTGAAAGATATACCACTCTTACGTGGTTATTTTCTAATATTGACAAATATACCCCTCTTACGAGGTTGTTTTCTCATAATAACAAATATACCACTTTTTTGGGTTTGTTTTCTCATTTTGAAAGATATACCCCTCTTACGGGATGTATTATATTGACAAATATACCACTTTTTCGGGGTTGTTTTCTCATGTTGAAAATTATACCCCTTTTACGGGGTTGTTATCTAATATTGACAAATATACCCCATTTACGAGGCTTTTTTCACATATTGACAAATATATCATTTAATGGGGTTGTTTTCTCATTTTCAAAGATATATCCCTCTTACGGGGTTGTTTTATAATAATGACAAATATAACACTTTTTTGGGGTTGTTTTCTCATTTTAGAAGATATACCCTTCTTACGTGGTTGTTTTCTAATATTGACAAATATACCCCTCTTACGGGGTTGTTTTCTCATGTTAAAAGATATACCACTCTTGCGGGGTTGTTTTATAATATTGACATATATACCCCTCTTACAGGGTTGTTTTATCATATTGATAAATATACCACTTTTATGGTGTTATTTTCTCATTTTGAAAGACATACCCCTCTTACGGTGTTGTTTTAGGATATTGACAAATGTAGCACTTTTTTTGGGTTTTTTTATCATGTTAAAAGATATACCCTTCTTACAGGGTTGTTTTCTAATATTGATAAATATACCCCTCTTACGGGGTTGTTTTCTCATGTTGAAAGATAAACTAATTTTAAGGGGTTGTTTTCTAATATTGATAAATATACCTTGTTACAGGGTTATTTTGTCATATTGACAAATATACCACTTTTTTGGGCTTGTCTTCTCATGTTAAAAGATATACCCCTCTTACAGGGTTGTTTTCTAATATTGACAAATATACCCCTGTTACGGGGTTGTTTTCTCATATTGACGAATATACCTATTTCTTTGGGTTGTTTTGTCATCTTAAAAGATATACCCCACTTACGGGGTTGTTTTATAATATTGACTAATATACCCCTCTTACTAGTTGTTTTCTAATTGACAAATATACCTGTTTTACTGGGCCATTTTCTCAAATTGACCAATATACACCTCTTATGGGGTTGTTTTCTCAAATTGACAAATATACTACTTCTTTGGTGTTGTTTTCTTTGTTGAAAGATATACCCCTCTTACGGGGTTGTTTTCTAATATTGACAAATATAACCCTCTTACGGGGTTATTTTCTAATATTGACAAATATACCCCACTTTCGGGGTTATTTTTCAATATTGACAAATATACCCCTCTTACGGGATTATTGTCCGATATTAAAAAATATACTTTTTTAGGGTTATTTTATCATTTTGAAAGATATACCCCTCTTACGGGGTTGTTTTCTTATATTGACAAATATACCGCTTTTTTGGGGTTGTTTTATCATTTTGAAAGATATACCCCTCTTACGGGGTTATTTTCTCATATTTACAAATATACCCCTCTTACGCAGTTGTTTTCTCAAATTGACAAATATACCACTTTTTTAGGGTTGTTTTCTCATTTTGAAAGATATAACCCTCTTACGGGGTTCTTTTCTCATGTTGAAACATATACCCCATTTACGGGGTTTTTTCTAATATTCACAAATATACACCTCTTACGGGGTTGTTTTCTCATGTTAAAAGATATACCACTTTTTAAGGTTTTTTTTTCATTTTGAAAGATAAACCCTCTTACGGGGTTGCTTTCTCACATTGACAAATATACCTCTTTTTTGGGGTTGTTTTCTCATTTTGAAAGATATACCGCTCTTACGGGGTTGTTTCTCTAAGATTGAGAAATATATCCCTCTTATGGGGTTGTTTTCTCATATTGAAAAATACACCCCTCTTACGGGGTTATTTTCTCATATAGACAAATATACCCCTCTCACGGTGTTGTTTTCTCATATTGACAAATGTACCACTTTTTTAGGGTTCTTTTCTCATTTTTAAAGATATACTCATCTTACGGCGTTGTTCTCTCATGTTGAAACATATACCCCATTTACAGGGTTGTTTTCTAATATTCACAAATATACACCTCTTACGGGGTTATTTTCTCATGTTAAAAGATATACCACTTTTTTAAGGTTATTTGTTCATTTTGAAAGATATAACCCTCCTACCGGGTTGTTTTCTAATATTGATAAATATACTCCTCTTACGGGCTTATTTTCTAATATTTACAGATATACCCCTCTTACGGGGTTATTTTCTCATATTGACAAATATACCCCTCTTTCGCGGTTGTTTTCTCAAATTGACAAATATACCACTTTTTTGAGGTTGTTTTCTCATTTTGAAAGATATACCCCTCTTACGGGGTTCTTTTCTCATGTTGAAATATATACCACATTTACGGGGTTGTTTTCTAATATTCACAAATATACACCTCTTACGGGGTTGTTTTCTTTTGTTAAAAGATATAGCACTTTCTTAAGGTTATTTTTTCAT